>NC_051231.1:4640000-4940000 GCF_015220715.1 Pygocentrus nattereri | reverse complement strand
CAGCTGCCCACGCCCCAGCTACCACCACCTACCTTGGATGAGCTGCCCACCCTACGCTGATGTTCTCATAGACTCCTAGTTATACCTAATACCAATATTACTGCTGTTAATATTAGTAATATAATCACTTGTAGGTAGTTTGACCAGAGGAGGATGGGTCCCCCCTGGTGAGCCTGGTTCCTCCCAAGGTTTCTTCCTCAGTTCTGAGGGAGTTTTTCCTTGCCACTGTCACCCCTGGCTTGCCCACTGGGGGGGTTCTGTACATTCTTACAGTTCTCTTGAAACTTTTTCTTTTCTGAAATTCTGTAAAGCTGCTTTGTGACAACATCCGTTGTAAAAAGCGCTACAAATAAATTTGATTTGATTTGATTTGATCTTTGTTATGCACAATTTACTTAATGGATGTTTTCTTGCACTGAAAATGAATAATTTGTGCTTAATGGCTGTTTTGGCTGGAAATGAAAGACAAAGAGTGGTCCCTGACTTTTGCACAGTACTGTATCTATACGCTATTTCTTCAAAAGAGTGAAGAATTGAAGTGTGCACCTGCTGAAGGTCCTCCAAGTTTGAGGGGTTAAAGTTTCTCCAGTTTTTTTGGTGTCCCGAAATCTGTAGTGCTCAGAATCTGGCTTGGCTGGGGCGCTGGCCTTTTCTTGTATCTGTAACAAAGTGTCACGCTATTTGCCCCTGGCACACATACCCTGTCATTTTTTTCTCATGCCACCGGTGGTTTCCAGGTTTTTGGCACTGGTGGACAGCAAACAGTCCGTGACTGAGAGTGATGTGCCCTTACATGTTGAGAACCAAGCCCTCTCGGCTCCCACGATTGACTCCACATTTTCAGGCCCCAAATTACCATTCAGGACATGGTCGCTCTCGTATTTAAATACAATGCTGCTGAAGTGCTTTTGATCAAGAGCAGTCGCAGTGACAGGCTGGTGGCTTTTGATGTTGCCCTGCTTGAGTGACGCATGTTTTGACTTAATTAAGTGACACAGGGTGGACGTAAAGAAGTAGGGGTGCCTGTTTTCAAGCGAAAGGCTGCAAGTGCACTGGTCACTAATGTATAACCCCCCCTGAAACAGATCCAAACACGTTAATGACCAAAGCTGATGAATTATACACAAGCACAACACATTTAAGGACGGCCTGGTAAACAGAAAACAAAAATCACTCGTCACCCAAGCTGTATTTATGTGCGATGCTAATGTTTTGGGGGTCGTGTTATGATAAAATCCTGTCAGAAGTAATTTTAGCCTATAATCATGTGTGTCGAGGGTTTAATTGAAAGTCGGCTCATGAGAGGCAGCTATCAAAACACAGCCGCACTTGTTAAAACAAAATTAGCTTAGCTTTTCTCCTAATTATATCTAAGAGGCTTTAATCATCACTCTGAACATCTCTTTCAGCTGTCTGATGAGAAGAGAACATTTGGAGATCCTGTAAACTTGTGTGAGAGGGAAACACATCTGCTTAATCACTATGTTCGAAACAGCCTGGACCTTGAAGAATAAGGCTGAAGAATTGTAGAGGTGCTAGTCCCAGAAGACATGGCAACCAAACGAAACTTCCTGCAGACACACCTTTTAATTGCCTTACGGTTATTTTACTACCTTAGTTACCTAAATGGTGGCTTAAGATGTGGAAGCTTGCTAAAGCCAAGATGTTTTTTAAAGCAAGTGATTTTAAATGGTGCACAGTGGCATATTTCACTTTCACGATTCTACCGAATAATCGTCCTGTCCTTCTTCCAGTTTCCAGTGTCCAAGTGGGCTCTGGTTTTAAAATGTGCAGAAGCATAATGAACAAGGCTGCGCTTAACTAGAGCCACAACAAATACTCAGTAACATTCACGGCATTTGGCAGACGCTCTTATCAAGAGCGACTTGCCATTTGATTTCGTTTTACACAGGTGGATGAAGGTAGTGTTAGGAGTATTACCCAGTGACTCTTACTGGTATAGTGAAGGGTACTTGGGATCGAACCCCAGTGTACAAGGCAGGGGTATTACCCACTACACTATACCAACCATGCTTAATTTAATAATGTTACCCCCTAGACTAAAGTGTAGGGGGCAACACCTCTGCCTATATATAGGACAAGAGAAGGAGACGAAAGAGAAAACAGTAATAGACCTTGCTGGTCTACTGCTGATCTGGTGCCAGATCAGCTGGTCAACCAGCATCGTCTCTCTGATCGGCATATAAGCCTCCAAAATGCAATACATGCTGGTTTTGCTGGTGATCAGCATATTAATTTTCATTTCAGCTGACCAGCATATCAGCAACCAAAACACAACATACCAATGCTGCTGGAGAAAAAAAAATTTTTTTTTGACTTTTTCAGTTTTTGATAATTGTTGAAATTACTCCTTGCCCTTTACATTGTGTGTAAATTTCATGAACGATAGACTAAAAGAAATGACCCAAAATGACTTGGAAAAACGTCTGGTTCCATTGACTTACATTAAAAGTAAGGTACGTTCCTTCCTTCTCCTGTAAACTTACCATTTTGGAGATTTGGTTTTCTGGTGACAGTGAAATGTTGGTGTTGCTGCTGACCAGCTGAGCTGATCTGTGCTGTTTTTTTCTAGCAGGGAGCTGACCAAAGATTTTCTTAATTTTTCGGACGGTGGTTAAAAAGACACTGTTTCCTCTGCTGTTCAAGCAAACTTAGCAACTTGAGCTGGATGGGATCCCCAGTTTAACATTTTACTCACACCCCTTTAATTTTACAATGTCACCATGCAAGATATTCCTTCCCCTGCACAACACCACAACATTAAAATGGCAAACAACGTTTAAACTAAGAGAACGACCGGCCAGCACAAATGCATTAGCCTCTCTGGAAGTGCTGGGGGCTGATAAAGTAACAAACATATACTGTATGTTAAAAGGGTAGACGCAGGAACTCCATTCAGGCTGGTGACCCTCGCTAAATATCGACACATCCTGCTCCATTTGACCTCTGTAAGTGATCGGCTCGAGGCAGGCCATCACATTACATTCTCTGTCCCTCTCTCTCCTTAAAAGCTCATCCTAAGTGGAGTGCACTGTCTGGAGTCAGTCTCTTTAACATAGCTGTAATAAAACCCCATGGCTTAATGCCCACTGCCTCTTTAAGGCTGTATATTGCTGAGGTCTGTGTCTCTGCTTCTGGAACACCTCAACATTCATTTAATATGTTCTAGCATGTGCTAGCGTGAATGTGTGTGTGTGTGTGTGTGTGTGCGCGTCTTTGTGTGTGTGTTTGTGTACGTCTCCGTGTGGGAATGTCTGCGTCCCGGCACAAATCATGACAAAAGCAACAGCGCTTAAGATATATGGTATTTATTATCTTCTATAAACTGGCTTGATGGGATTTTTAAAGATTTTATGAACTCCCACCTCATCTCCTCCACATGTAGAAATAAGCCTCATGGAAATGGATGATCACCATCTGCTGGAATGCTGTCTAGGCTCATCTTGTTTTCTTTCAGCCTGCACATCGGAATGATCTTCAGAACCTCGGACTACTCTGTGCACCAGCCATTATCACTGAAGGTGCAGCAAAGCTACTGGCTAATTCAGAGGAGCTTCAAACTGTAGCCCCTCTCACTCTCCAAGCCTGATGAAGTTGGTTAGAAACAGGCGAATAGAGAAGCGACTGTCCTGGTTCATTGTTCCAATCAGTGAAGCTCAGAACACAAGGAGAAAGTAAAATTATGAGACGTTTCAAAGATTAGAATAAGCACTAAGCTTAAACCTCCCATCTGTTTAGTGTTATGAAGTATTTACTGCTGCATTCACTGATATCATTTTTGCCTTTGTCGCCTGTAAGCAAAGCTTCTGGCTCAGCCTTTCCAAGTATGGACTTGTCGACTGTCGTTGCCAACATTATTTGGTATGTCAGAAATGGCAATTTTGTCCCAAAAAAGAAAAACGTTCTACTTGTGCATTAACATACATTTAATGTATACTACAGTGTATTTGAAGAATCTTTGCTGAGATCTACCACAGAAAAAGTTATTTCCAATGGTCTGCATGTTATTAAAATGATTAGGTCCGAGTTCAAATGAATGAACATGGACGTTAAGTGATTTCCAGTGAGTGAACACAAGTTCCAGTTTTCATTACCGACATTCAGTGAGAGCAGCAGTAGCTGCATGTTATATCATATACTGTGCATATGCAAATGATTAAACACCCTCGGTCAGATAACATGATTGTTGATTTTCTATGTCAAAACACATCCTCTCCAGAGACAGACACATATATGGCATGTTACTGCTCATTTTAGCACACACTTTCTATTTATTTTGCTGAGCTTAACATTTTGGAACAAAAATAAAATGTAAAATGTGGCAAAATCTTTTCACAGGGCAAATGTCTTTTTTTTAATACATTTTGTTCAGCAGATAACCAGTAATTGTGTTTCAATAGTTAACTGTATTGGAACTGGAGTTAAAACAGCATAGTAGGCTTGAAATTACATAATTAACATGGCCTCAAACTGCAGACTTTCAGCTCTAATTTGAGAGCCCAAATCCAAATCAGGTGAACGGTGTAGACAAGACACCCATTTTCATACACAGCTACCCAGAGTGTGGCGTTTGCGTTTGGAATATGTGCTGTTAACTCTCAACATAAGGTCCAAACAGCTTCACTGCCAGTAAGCATGCCATCATTAAGCTGAAAGATCAAAACAAATCAAAGGGATAGCAAAAAAAAGATCAACTATTTGGTACATTCCTAAAAAGAATCAACACACTGGTGAGAGAAACACCAAAAGGCCAGCAGAACCACAGAAAGACAGTGATGGATCGCAGGAAAACCCCTTCACATATGTTGGCCAAATCAAGAACACCCTTCAGGAAGTAGGCGTGTCTCTGCCAACAACAATCAAGAGAAGACTTCACCAGAGTAAAAACAGAGGGTTTGCCACAAGATGTAAACCACTGGTAAGCCTCAAAAAACTGGAATACCAGATTAGAGTTTACAAAAACAAACATCTAAAAAAGCCTCTACAACATCTTATGAACAGATGAGAGGTCAATGTGGACCAGGTTGGGGTGAAGAGTTATGAAGAGTAGGGAAGGAACTCTTCATAGTCTAAAACATACCAGCTCATCTGTCAAGCATGGTGGAGGTAGTGTTATGATTTGGGCATGTTTGGTTGCCAATGCAGCTGGTTCTTTTATATTTATTGATGGTGTGGCTGAGTGAATCCTGAAGTATATCCTGAATGGCTAAACGATCTGCTTAGATTAGACAAATGCTTTAAAGTGATTGGACAGTGCTTCACAGTGCTGATGGACAATCACCTGAAGCATACTGCCCAAGACTTTTTTAAGGCAAAGAACTGACATGTTCTGCAATGGTCAAGTACCCTCAAATTAAACCTGAAGGTCTGCACTTTAAGCTCATATTCCTTATTTAATTTAACTTTGATATACTGTCATATACAGCTAAAAGAAAAATAACTTTGTCAACATACAAACATAGACTGATCAGGCCTGACATCATGACCACCTCCTTGTTTCTGCGCTCATTGTCCGCTTTATCAGCTCCACTTACTGTATAGTTGCACTTTGTAGTTCTACAATTACAGACTGTAGTCCATCTGTTTCTCTGATACTCTGTTACCCTGTTCTTCAGTAGTCAGGACCCCCATGGACCCTCACAGAGCAGGTAGTATTTGGATGTTTTTGGTTGGTGGACTATTCTCAGTCCAGCAGCGACACTGAGGTGTTTAAAAACTCCAGTAGCACTGCTGTCTGATCCACTCACACCAGCGCAACACACACTAACACACCACCATGTCAGTGTTACTGCAGTGCTGAGAATGACCCACCACCCAAATAGTACCTGCTCTGTGAGGGTCCACTGAAGAACAGGGTAAAAGGGGGTAACAAAGTATCAGAGAAACAGATGGACTACAGTCTGTAACTGTAGAACTACAAAGTCCAGCTATACAGTAAGTGGATAAAATGGACAATGAGCATAGAAACAAAGTCATAATGTTATGCCGGATTGGTGCAATACTCTATACATAGCACCACCATGAAGTTTATTTTCTGGACTAAAACACAACTTAGGGATAGATTTTGGCGATGGAGTGTTCCCTTTTGTGTTTCTTCAACAGTATCAACAATGGTTTAACTGCCAGTCTCATATAGATAACCCACAATCTGTTCCTCATTGGCGTTTTCTTGCTCCAGCGTTGCTTTGATGTGCTGTGTTCAAAAACTGACAGGTGTAGTGTGCTGATAAACGGACATGTAGCGCACCACGGCGCATGGTCTTCATGGTGGTCCTTATCTATCAGTCATGCAAACCCTGAGATAAATTATACTGTCATCTCAGTCTCAGTCTCAGTGTTCGAGGCTGGGATGGTATCTTGCAAAGCTCAGAGGGCATCTGGTTCTAATCGGATCAAAAAATAGCACAGAAGACAGAGCGGCTCTGCAGAAACTTTAACCCATGGGGTAATCATTCCCCTAATATCCTGTGCTAGACGCAATTCATTCATCCAAATGTGTTTCAGAGAACCTACAAAGACATATGTTGAGTAGCCCCTTCTGAGAACCACATAAAAGCCCGCCTGGTAACATTCTCTTCGGTTTGCATGGAGAAAACCTTTAGGGATATGCAGATATTATCAAATCAGTGACTGATATGTGATAAAAATCAGTGATGGTAAGTCATTAACATGGTGACTGGAACAGCTGTTTTGAACTTGTTCAAAGACTGAACATATGCTGAATGGGAATTACATGTACAAAACAGGTTAAGCTTTGAATAAAGGCTCGAATACAGGCTGGAGAACGGCTAGCAATGGCCAGAGTGGATCGACTCTAATTTGTCCGTTGATTATGACAGAATATCAGCGAACTCTTTGACGCTTTTATTGAACGCCAACGATTGCATATCTGTTTGAAATTAAGGAAACAGTCCGCCGCTCTACATTGAAAGCCTTCTGATAATCATTAAATGGTGGTGAAACCAATTCAGAGCAATACAAGTTCAGATGAGTCACTGAAAGTGATGTGGGAAGCGAAGCGTTTTTATGCCCATGTGTGAAGGAAACATTCCGAGACAATGAAGTCTGGATTGGAAACGGGGGAGAAGTCGTGCGAAACTTGGTTACATCTGTATGATAGGCATTCCATGGCACTTCACACATCTTCACAGGCGGTGGGCTGGAACCTTCCAGCGTTTGGAAGTGGGAATTTTTGTGAAAAAATACTCAAATCACCATTGTTACGATCACATCACCGACGGGAAATGGAGTAGTGGATCTGAGATCTTATGTGACCTGATATCAGAGATGTTCATGAGTCAATTTGTATAAGTGAATTAAAGGGTGTGAATGTTAGCTAGGAGTCCAAGTGAAGCCTCAAGTTCAGTCCATGAAGTAGGATGATTACTTCATGGACTGAAGGAAGAGATACACTTCCACTATTAGGGCTTTTGATCCAAACTGGCTGCTGTACATAGTGGAAACATGTAAAGTCTCCTGTAAAGTCACCAATATGGACATACAAGGTTTTCTTCCGACAGTAGTGATATGCTTCACTCAGCTACTTGACTTTTGTATTTTTGGTGTTAGAGATAGGGTGAGAAGTTCGGTCATCCGGGAGGGACTCGGAGTAGAGCTGCTGCTTCTTCACATCGAGAGGAGTCAGCTGAGGTGGTTCGGGCATCTGGTTAGGATGCCTCCTGGACGCCTCCCTCGGGAGGTGTCACAGGTGAGTCCACCTGGGAGGAGACCCTGGGGAAGACCCAGGACACACTGGCGTGACTATATCGCCCAACTGGCCTGGGAGCACCTCGGAATCCCCCTTGGAGAGCTAGTGGAAGTGGCTGGGGAAAGGGAGGTCTGGGCCTCATTGCTTAGGACGCTGCCCCCGCGACCCGAACCCCGGAGAAGCGGAAGATAATGGATGGATGGATGGAAGGGTAAGCTATCGCTCTCTCAGCTGCTCAGTGTGGGCCTATGATGACGGATGACCTCATTTACAAGGTTTGGCAAAGTCAATATCACCATAAAGGATTTATTAATTGCTTAATGAAATTGTCTGATTAAGTAAAAAAACTGAATTAAGACTAAAAACCTAATTTATGTGAACATATTTGGGCTTATAGTGTAATCAGTGGGTTGTTTGAAATGGAAAATGGCAGCGGCAGCTCTGTACTAGAGCTCACTGCTGGAAGAGTCACTGAATGAAACTGCTACAAGGTAAACTATTCCTAATATCTCTGTCACAAGAACAAACATGGAATGTCTTTTCAAGTTTTAGATGTCTGTCTTTAATCTCATTTTAATATGAATTGCTGTTAGTTTAGCGCTAAACTCTAGTAAAATCTCATAAACTCTAGACAAAGTTGATATTATTCTAGAGGTGAGGTATTTGCTCATGTTTTGACTTTGACATTTATGGCTTGAATTGAAAGCCTAACTCTCATGGTCACAGTTTGCTGTGGGCATCTGCGTAGCATTCCTATGTCAAGTCCAGTTCAATGAAAATGTTTGATAATAAAGGTACCACACAAAGCTGTGAGGCTGATGCCATGTTACACTGATACACTGTCAGTTCAGTTTACCTGAGGTTACAAAACAAAATACTGACTGAAATGAATCATGAAGCTTGGCGAGAGGTTCTTGTGCTCTACATGTCTGTAAAAAATGTGAGATTAAAATATTCAGTGCTATTAAAAAACTGTTGGTAATAATCTTGGCTCCAAAACGTCGCTAAGGTCTGAATCAAGTCTGATGTCAACTGAGGACAAGGATCAAGAGGAATCTTGAATCGGTTTATGTGTGGCTTATGCATAACTCAAGTCTGAGTCACTGACTCAGTTGTCTCTGTTCTATCAAGTTCTTAAAAGAATAGTTTACCAAATGGTTAGAGTCTCTTGGTAGAGTCAGTTTAGCAAATAAGCTACAGTGAAACCTCTCCAGGGTAGGCCACAACATAAAGTATCTCCCCCAACTTGCCTTTACCAACCCGCCAGACCAATCACACTCAAACACATATTACTAGTTTCATGAGTTTTATTATGGATTGTGGAAGGTTAAGGTTCAGGAGGGGATACCGCCCCAATCTCATCAACTAACGTACCTATAAAAAAATAAAAGAAACAAAAATACAAAAACATAACAAGACAAACCCCAAAGAAAATAAGGCTACACCCCCTACAGCTTCCAAACTAGAAATCTGAGTCTTTTGAGAAAAGGCTTCACATGCCACCAAAGTGGACAGTTTAAGTTAAGTGATACTTTTAAATCCCACAACTGGGGAAATTCCACCTCCGCATTTAATCCATCCATAAAGTGAAACACCACATACATACTAGTGAGCACACACACACTAGGGGGCAGTGAGCACACTTACCCGGAACGGTGGGCAGCCCTATCCACGGTGCCTGGGGAGCAATTGGGGGTTAGGTGTCTTGCTCAAGGACACCTCAGTCACTTTCCGGCGACTTTCCGGTCACAGGGCCGGTTCCCCTAACCTCCAGCCCATGACCGCCCCAACACATAGACTAGCAACTACATGGACAGTCGGCCCAACTACTCCATTTTTGGAACTTCTTAGTCTGGCGACAACATCAAGGGAAGGAAGAGGAGCCTTGAGGAAGCCGGTTACAAATACAAAAGCAAATACTTGACACTGACCATGTTGAGGTGTTTTTTCAAAAAGGTAATTTTTAGTCTTGTTCAGGCGACTCTCATGACTCTTGGACCCCATGTATGTCTCTAATAGAACAATATCAGTGACACGAAATTTACTTAAAACATACATTTCCTCTATATAGATTATCCATGCCCACCTCCTGGTGTAATTTACATGTACATGTACTACTTGCGACAACTGACTGCATGACTTTGATTGTAAATGTCAGCAGCAAGTAAAATAATGAGTAATTGCTTTTTCCAGGCAGTAATAAGTAAATGAGTCCTGTTGCTTTTTAAGATAAGTATTTAGTCATTTATAATGAACTACTTTTTGGGGGTAACTACCCCAACACTGGTTGCCATGGTGAGTAGAAGTATAAATCGACACATAGTGTTTTGCCACAGTGAATAACTGTGATTTCCTCAGTGTTTTTCAGCACTTATGAAATACAAAATGTTTGGAGAGCTGAGTAACGGTGATCATAACCACATGGGTGATTCCGTATGGAATTATTTTACTAATCAGCAATAGTTTGATCCAACTGTCTCACAGTTTTGACATGCAATTTGCAACATGCTATTAGAGCAAAGTGAAACGTCCTACACTGTTAGCAACATCAGCCTATCATTCCATCAGAAATCTCAGTAAGTGAAGCTGAAAGCCTGTCATGCTCTCTGTCCCTTATTGATGCAAGTGAAGTGGTCCGTTTTGATACTGCCAAACAATTCATTTAATTACCACATTGTTTATTATATCTCACTGATGATTTGATAATCTCTTAGTATAACATAAAAGGCTATCTCATATCAGTCAGTTTGATCAGGTTAGCAGACGTTCAGTCATTTTTCTAAGGAGCTTTCGCCTGATTTTGTGGTAGATTACTCAAGCAATATGCAGTTGCTTTGTATGGACCCCTCTGACCCCCCCAAAAGCAACACCACGGGTTCATGTCTGTTGTTCTCTCTTAACAATACGTCCATGTCTAAGTGGTGAAACATTTGTATTTCATTTTGATGGCAAGAGGAAAGAGCAACAGCTTGACGAATGAGGCTGAAATCACTGTCATCGCTCAACAAAAGACCCGTCTAGTCCTCACAATGGCCTCATTTTCCTAATAACTTCCAGTCGCTCATAAAGAGAGAGAGAGAAAACAGCAGGGGATGGGAAAAGTCCACGACAGCAGATGAGCTTTTAAATATGCCCTGATGGCCAGCAGTGAAGTGATTGAAGCCAACAATCATCCTTCCTTCGGATAGACTCTTGGACAGATATCCTTTCCGTGTAAAGATAAGACTATTCAGGTGTGGATGACTGACAGTTACACGTTCAGTCTTGAAATGTGTTCAATTCAACACAACTGAAGATGCACTTTATGAAGGGTTTGCGAAAGTCCAGTTGTATATTAACACCTTAAATGGCCAGGGCCCTCTGGAAGGCCTTAAATTTGATCCTATAACTTAAGAACAGCTCAGCCAGTTTGCACCGAAGTCCCTGTAGTTACAGAATATTAAGCCTTAATATGTAAATACCTGGGATTTAACCATGAGAGGCCCCACCTTACAGTGATTTCACTGTAATTAAAAGGGCATATAGGCTTCATACCAGAGTTTTAATGTTATTTGGCCTGCTATACACAATTCTGAAGTGCAGCATTCATCATTTTATATAATTTTTCATGTTTTTGTTTATTAATTTTCAGTACCCAGTATGAATTAGGCAAAAACATACATTTTTTGGGGTTCCCTGTGGTGCTACCCAATCCTGACTGCTAGCCACAGAAAATAGCACTTTGGTTTTAATTAAGCACAAAATATTTTGTACCCTTTCAGCCAGAGAAGTGAAACTGATGGAATTTAGACAGTCAGACAGGTAGCTTGATAATGTGGCTTTAAGCTAGTTGTCCTCATCCACTGTAATGAAGAATGGAGACCGCAGTTATATGGCAGCAGTGATATATTATGTCTGGCTTCCTCTTATATTGACCAGCTAATAAAAAGGACAAAAATATCAAAACACTCCGTCCCTAAAACTGTTGTAGTTCCCAATATCAAGATAAATAATCAAAAGTGGGTTTCCTAACCTTTAAACTGGAAAATCGAACTTCTACTGTGTTACAGGTCAGAGTCTCTCTATAAGGGGTTTTGATGGGTGCAACTCTAAGTGGAATAAAACCCATCTCACCTGTGGTAAAATCACTGTGAACCACAGTGACGGCCACAAAACACCAGTTTTATAAAACATCAGGTTTTAGCAAATTAATCTAACACCTTTGTTCTGTGTTGAATAAGAATTCAGTGAGGTTTATGTAAGTTTTTCATTGATAATAACCGTTGACTTTGTTCCATTTTTCTGAACACTCTGTTCTGACATAGATTGTTGCTTTGAGACTTTGGTTTTGGTGACTATGTTGATAACGCAGATTTGCTTCTGGTTGACACGACTGTTGACAATGCTGGTGAAAAGCACTTTACTCTGTATGTAAACAATCAACCAAGGCAGACTTGGTGTACAAAATTTTGCCTAGCAAAATCTGCACTGGAGCTACAAGTCTAATGTTGTTGACAAACACCAGAAGTCAACTGGCATCCAAATCTTTTCTGTAAACATAAAATCCACTTAAACCAAATACAGGTCTTCAATAAGGTCATACAGACTTGATGATGTGGTTTAGGACACAGTATGACTTACTATACACTTTAAAAACAGACGTGATGTGCTGTAAAACCTACTGTAATGCAGAGCCTCTAGTGACTAGTGGTTCTAGTTTTATAAAAGTGACAATATGATGAAGTACACCAATGCTTAATGTCTTATTACCAAAATCATAAGGCAAATTATTCAGTAACTGCATGAAATACATGCAATTTTGGAGGAACATGCAGATTTGGGGAAAAACGGGTCGACTTTCAGTAGAAAAACAAAGTCCAGCTTCTTTTATTATAAGGGTTTAAAATGACATCACCGTCTATTAGACTGGAGAGAAGAGCTACAGCCTCACACGACGCCCAGCTTCTGAATGGAGCTTATGAAATATGAACGTTATGAAGAACATGACCATGTGAGTTTTGGAACCACTGGTGGTCTCGAGGAGTTGAAGAGGCTGCTGAATAATTTATTATTAAGAGTAATCATAATAACCTCTTACAATTGCAGTCTTATTACATACTAAGACTTATTATTCAGTAACTACAGGGATTTCACTGCACACTGGTTAAACTATTCTCAGTTTCTAGAGGTGTGTAGTAAAACTTTGGGCTAGTCGGCAGGTCGTGGCCTTTTGGAGGGGGTTAAATTGATCTTCACCAAGCAATTTTCATGATCAGTATCAGCTACAAAGCAAGAATAGCATAATGATATTGAACAACCCAGTATTTTAATACAAAATTCAGTTGATGTTTACAATCGTGTGTGTAGGTGTAGCAACAGCCTCACACATGGCTCAGAGTTTTTGAAGCAGAACTTATGGCTAAAAATGTCATTTCTGATTATAATTATGATGAATGACATACGTATGATCACTGAGTACCTCTGTTTTTATTAATTCTATATCTACCATTTGAAAAAGTTTCATTATAAACAGAGCAACACAACTTGTCCAAAATAACTTGGAATAACGTGTAAGAGCAACTGTATGCTGGTCTACTAGCACATTGTCTTTCACACAGTGTTTCTTTCCATACAAAAGTTCAAGGACGTTCCAGAGAAGCTAAACAGTATCCGCGGATATCAGCATGTTGTACCTTCAGTTTAACGAGTGTTTGTAACTCCATAGTGGCTTATGGGATTGACCCAGAGGTTCCTGATCCTCAGAGCGCTCTCTTCCTCTAAATGGAGTGGGGATAAACTCCCATTGAAATCCAATCCTGTGAAAATCCTCAGGGCGTAAACAACCTGATCCTCGCAGGGGCAATTTTCACTCCGCAAAATAAACGAGAGCCCATTACAATAACGCAAGGAAGTGGAACATCAAAGAGAGGGCAGGGGAAACGGGAACGAATGGAGGAAGATAATAAAATCAGACTAAATCATGCAGGACATCGGGGTCTTTGAAAAAAAAAAAGATTACCCCACAGGAGGTACCCTGTCTGGCTGGTACAAGAGAGAGGCACTGGAATGCGGGAAATTAATGAGGCCAACCACTAAATGCGCATTCAGTAGTTTTTGGCTGGAGGCCACCGGAAAATTAGGAAACGAAGAGGTTACTCTCTTTTTATTGCAGTGGCTTTCTTTTTCTATTCACATATGCATCTATTTAATCAGGCATAACATTATGACCTTGTTTCTACACTCATTGTCCACTTTATCAGCTCCACTTACTGTATAGCTGCACTTTGTAGTTCTACAGTTACAGACTGTAGTCCATCTGTTTCTCTGATACTCTGTTACCCTGTTCTTCAGTGCTCAGGACCCCCATGGACCCTCACAGAGCAGGTACTATTTGGGTGGTCGATCATTCTCAGCACTGCGGTAACACTGATGTGGTGGTGGTGTGTTAGTGTGTGTTGTGCTGGAACAAGTGGATCAGACTCCATCCACAGCCACAGTGAATAACTGATGTCAGTTAGACAGCTGAGCTACATTAAATAAAAAAAGCTTTTAAAGTCAAACCAGTTGGGTCATATTTATAACCCGAGTGCTGGGTCATCATATCACAGACCGCAGGCTGGGTTCATCTGACCCTGTATCAATGGGACATATGATTAACTTAACAGGCTGGGTCATTAGAGTTATCCCAAGATATGGTCATTTTTAACACAGCACTGGGTTCTATTTAACTCTTCTGTTAAATGTCTATAAAATGTCTTACATTTTTGGTTTGCTTACTTTTAATTTTCACTTTTCCCCATTTATACAATGCATTATACACTCACAAAGTGATTTTATTTTCCTTAACAAAATCAATGTAAAATCATGAAGTAGTAGCTCAATAATGACAAAGTGATCAATTAAAATCAAATCTTATTAATATTAAAGGCTCTTCTCAGTATCCTGCAGATATTCTGGGATGTTTATTTTAGAAAAGATAAAACATTTTAGACAAACAAACACAACAAAACAACAAAACAACAAACATTCTGCACTGAAAAACAACCTCATCCAAAGTAATATTCTGTATATTGAGAGAAGAGTGAAGTCTAATGAAACCAAGTTTGCTGGGTTAACTCATTTTAGCTATTTAACTTGGTTCGTAGGCTATTCAACTATAAATATCAACAAATGTCATGTAATGGGCTACAGCTTTCAGAGACCCAATTGTAACACTGAACTATAGTGAACACTATACATTATGTGCATTATAACACATCATAGTGTGCTAAAGTTAGAATTGTTTTGTTAACCAGAATAACAAAACAAAAGACAGAGTTTTCTGGAAATAAAGCACCTATGTTTTTTGGCAGTTTACTTACCAATGGCTGTTACCCTCTTGCTGGGTTGTTATTGTGACATAGTCACTAACCCATCAGACGGACTCCCCAAAAATGACCTAAAAACTACCCTAAACTGTGGAAATAACACAACGAACCAGCTGGTATAGCATTAGGATAGAAAAAACAGCCCACCCGTTTATGGAGTGTACATTTACCTGTACACAATAGACCGACTAATTTCTTGAACCAAACCAAGACATTTACAACTGGCAGGATTAATAAAAGCCTGACCGATGTTGAAAGAGTGAAAGACCCAACACATATTGACAAATATGACCAATTTTTGTCCTCAGTCATCCTTCAGTTCAACACTATAGTCTGCCCAGAACAAATTGTGCATTCAGATTAAGTTTTATCCTAATTTTAAATAAGCAGTTGAAATAGGGCACTGGTGGAAATTAGTAATGCGGCATTCTGCCACTGGCTACACTGTCATTGGAGCGCTTTAGTGTATGCAAAATGAGGCTCATGGGAAATGCGCAGCTGCTAAACGAAGGACTGTTGTTGTTGGTTGCTAGGTGAAATGTGTTTGTGTTTGTGCTATTTCATGCAGGGCTGGGGTTAGTTAGAGTGGGTTTATGTTTTTGTAACTGTCAAGAGAAAGAGTAGGACTTGGAGTGACCTGCCTGTGTTTTTAGATGCTTATTCAGTGGCCTTTCTGCTTTATTCACTTCATAAAGAATAGGTTCTGACCCCAACTGATTTGTCTTCTGAACACAGAAAACACATTGGTGTCAGAAGTGGGATAGTGTCCTCAGGTTGTCTGGGGGGGGAATAGCACTACAAAGAACTTCCAGGTGAACAGCAAAAGAGGAAGAGCCTGACTGTGAACGACTGTGACAGCAGGGGCAGTACTGAGAGCCTCCACAGGGAAGACAGCACTGCAAAGCTTGCCAGCTTGACCTGGCATGAGAAGGCCCAGTGACAAAGCTGGTGCAAGAAGGTACAGTGGTGAGGCCGGTGCTGCATGACTTGAGTCCGGAGTCACCACCTATCGCTTATTTAATTTTAAGTCAAAACAGCCATTAAGTACAAGTTACTCATTTTTCAGCCACAGGAAAGAAAGCATGAATTCAACACTGACACTCTTTACAGTAGTTACTGTGTCTGTATTACTATTACAGTATTACATTCTTTTCAAGAGGCTTGCTTTCAGTTTTTCTGAGAAATCTGCAGGGACATCTCCAAAGTTCAGTCTTAGAGGTTGGTTGTATTTTCTGCTTCTCACAAACCAAATGATGCCGGTTCTAAATTTAGACCTAGTCCATAAAATCTTACTCCACAACTTAGATATCCAGTTTTGGTGTTCTAGTGCAAATGTTCTTCTTTATTGTTCTTCATTTTTTTCTCAATAACAGCTTCTTGACAGCTACACATGTTTGAAGAATCATAGTGGTGTCTTCTCACAGTAGAAGCATCGACAGAAACACTTAAGGATTTTTCCAGGGTTTTCTGATGGTTGTGGTGGTCTATAAGGACTTCCATTGTTTTAGTAGTACATTGAAACTTCTGATTTGATGCCACAGGATTATCTTATTATCTAATTTCCTCAGAAATATCACCTGAAAATAATAATGAAATAATTTGTAATTAATGGCCATTTTGACTGAAATAACTGAAGGGCGGTCTTGATTTTTGCACTGTACAATATCAGAGTTTACCTTTCCATTCAGCCAAGCTCGATCCAACATATCATATGGGAGTATCAGCATTCCCAGTTTCTTCTTTAAACCCACTTATGCAGTTTTCACAAAGATTCTGACATTCACCAATGTTTACTTATCTACACACACTCGAGCACAATTCAATGTGCACACAATTCTGCCGTTCCAAGAGCACATTATGAATCTTCTGTGGTTGATGTGGTATAGTGGGTGACATCTCTGCGTTTTACACTGTAGACTGGGGTTCGATTACCTGCCTAGATGAGTACCCTACACCATACCTTGGGCAAGACTCCTAACACTACCTTCGCCTACCTGTGTAAAATGATCAAAAATGAAGTCGCTGTGGGTAAGAAAGTCTGCCAAATGTAGATCTGGCATATATTTTATCTTAGGATTTAGGATGAGCAATCTCTGGAAGATATTGGTGAACGAGGCCCACTGGTTTCAGATTTTTGGACACAGCACAATGCATGTGTTGGCCTTTGGTTCTACTCTCACCATTGGTGTGCATGTATATATAGTTATTGATGACAGCAACACATTTCCACTCTAATGAATAAAGCAGGTCATTTTGAATCTGCTGAATGCGCTTTACACTATCAACTCTTGCCCACTAATAAAATCAGAGGCGTCACGCAAGGCTGGACGAAGAGCTGAGCATGCAGGTGGATTTCCTCTGAGCCACTCTGAGGTCCTCTAACCAGCACCTCGCTCCACTGGGAGCTGTCAACTTGAGCATGAACCGCCTCTTGGATCGGTTTTGCAATCATAAACAATCATCCGTGGAGCCAGGTGGCTCAGCTATTGAGCGTGTCCTTGGAGCTGTGAGGGCTTGTGGAGGACTCCTGAAGTACATCTGCTTCACATGGGCATCCATTAGAGCAATATAAACATCAACTCCTTCAGCTCAGAGTACTCAGGTATTTGTTTACGTTCCATGATGGTATATTTGCCTCGGTTGACAGCGCGAGGCTTATCGTGTTACATGGGCCTAGCATTTATGATTTCAACATGTCTTCAGGAGAGCCTGAGATGAGTATCTAATGGTTTAATTAAACGCTTCCCAGGCACATTGTGTGACTTCCCAGCATGTACGGGGTGCGTCAGTGGCCTTAGACCTTTTTAAAAGGAAAATGTTATACGTCAATGTTCCTGCTGGATTCACCTGAGAACCAGCGGCTCCACAGGGCTCATGGTACTTTAGACTGTGATCAAACTTGTCTGTATTTTACTGTAACGACTGAGCTGTGGAGCAAACAGTATAAATAATCTGCCTCCTCATTTGTTTCCCTATGAGTTGTAGCTATGAGGATTTTTTTACAGTTCCTTATGTTACATATCAAGTCACTTGTTTACATTTGTAATTCTAATACCTGTTATGTAATCATATCTCAGCATGCCCTCTTTGCTTGAATTTGTACAGAACTTCTGTAGAAACAAAGTCATTTTGAGTTTTTTGATGGCCCCATGTTATGGACACAAACTCTTAATAATAAAAGCTCAAAAATGAAAACCATTCATTATTGTATTACTTTCCTAAAGACCCTTTCAATAGCAGGCTCTTTAAAGTATATATATATATATATATATATATATATATATATATATATATATATATATATATATATATATCACTGTTGTCGGAGGAAAACCTTGTATCTCCATTTTTGCTGATTTTCAGTTTTTGACATAATTTGAAAATTCCTCTTGCCCTTTACATTGTTTGTAAATTTCACGATGATTGGACCAAACGAAACGGCCCAAAATGACTTGAAAAAATGTCTGGTTCCATAGACTTACATTAAAAGTATACTCCTGTAAAGTTACCATTTTGGAGATACAAGGTTTTCTTCTGACAACAGCGATATATATATATATATATATATATATATATATATATACACGAAGGGGGTGTGTGGTGGGGTCTATATGCCAATAATGCTTCAGCTGTAAATTGTTTATTTTCTGTGAATTCTTTATATATATATATATATATATATATATATATATATATAGTTTTCCAATTCTAACAACTGATTGAAACCTGCTTAGGCTATGGCAGTTAATGGGGTCTCAATGGCTTCCAGAAGGCCTAGAGTGACTTTTTTTCTCCCAAGATTGGTCTTACTCATTAAAAAGCAATAAGTGATGGGTTGATTCCACTGTCACTTTGTAATTTTATTAGTAGTTCAGCTCCAGAAGGCCTAACCAATGAGAGAATTTTCTTGGCTGTACCCACCTAAATACCACAGGGGAAAAAACAGTGTGATACAAAATGTAACAATAAAAGTAGTACTAAAATATGTGTTTCAGCACAACAGTCATGATGATTACATTAAATAAAAATGAACTAACAATGACAGATAAGCACATTCTCTGAGGGTCTAGGTGATCCCAAGGGTTCCCACCTATAATAGATTCATAGCAATGAAAAGTGTCAAGTGTCAGCAATGTAATGTTAAGTCTATCTACATACTGTTACTTTGAGAACATTCAGGAAAACATAAGGTCCTTGTTGGGTTGCACGTCTTTCTTGTACCACAGACTAGATTGTTCTTCAGTCTTAGTGACATAACAGAAGTGTTTATGCACTCAAATATGATTTATGGCAAATTATTTACATAAAACATGACATAAAAATATAATTTTTGGAAAGTCCAAAGCTGATTTAACTGAATTGCCATCCTTTGTTATTCAGTGCAACTGCAATGAAATAGAGATGCGCATTAACTTAATTTGTGTTTTTAATGTTTTTGATCATATATTAATGCTTCACTTGGCTTATTTTGAGAGATACTCTAGACAACATCAGCGAACTAGCTAGCTAGCATCCTTGCTAGATCTGCTGTCATGTTAACAGGTACAAAAGGTAGATTAAGTAAACAATAGGAAGGATTTATTGTGAAGCTGTATTTAAAGTTGTATTCCATTAATATTCAAATCAACAGTTCACGGTTTTTGTAACTGTAGGTGACCTCGGCATGTTAGCACAGCGTGAGGTGGCTGAAAGCGTTAGCTGCTAACTGGCATGATGGTCAGCATGAGAGCTGCACCTCAATAGGAACACTGTGCACATGAATATCTGCTTTAATTAGTAGTTCACTTATGAGTGAACAGAAATTCTTAACCAGGGAATTTGATCACGGCTGAAATCTATAAAGTTCTGTTTATTTCTTTCACATTAGATTTTAAAGTTTACATGCGTCGTGTAACGAGTCTCAGCGAATACTGTTAAATACAGTTTGGACGACAACAAATGTTTGTGAATTTAATACATTTACACTGTCTCATTAATTGTGTTGTGAATACAGAAGATACTATTAACTCTTTAGAAATACATACATATGATGTAAAAGAATTGCATAAATCCTAGAAGCACTTCTAATTTAAAAGTTATTTAATTCATTCAAATTTATTGAACATGATGGAGAGACATAAATTATAATACAATTTTTTAACATTAGATTTATGTATTTAAAATGAATGGGGAATTGACATGTAATTAAAATACATTAGTTTTAACTTTTGGGCCTAAATATTTTTTGAGTGTACATGACATTAACATGATCATTTCAATTGTGACTGATATTGACGATTTTGCTTTGATGGAATTTCGTCACTCTTGTATAAACATGCCCAAGGAGGACGGACTAGAGTGGACAGTCTGAATAGTCCTAACGGTCTAGCACTGTCCATAATGACCACAGATTTCTCTTTCTCACCAGCCAAAATTACAGGATGTGGATCTGTCCTGGCGACGAGGGTACGGACACCGATACATTTATTTTTAAACCAATTGGAACAAAGATACACTGAGCAGTCCCAAGAATAGCACCTTTGTGCAGCCCTCTGTAGACAGCAGAGCTTTAGCTATAGACAAATTCCAGCCCCTGAATTAAAGCTTTTCATGGATCCAGTTACCACCCCAGGTTACAGACTCTGGAGCGCTGCCATTTTTCTATAGGAAATTTGAAAATGATAATGATACATGTCCCCAGCTGGGGGTGGTTGGGAACATTGTTGGGGGGGGGGCGGGGGTCTGTGGTGTGTGTGTGGGGGGGTGGGGGGGGGGTTATGGCTCAGAGCCTGGGAGACAAGTCCTGATGCCAATAACGCTTAAGCTGTAAATCGTTTATTTCCTCTGTCGCTGACAGAAAATGGCCTGGGTTTTGGTGAAGATTTACAAGTTTGTCTCCAGACAGACAGAAAAGTGTTGGAATGGCTGAGGGCTCGTTGCTAATATCTGACTTTTTTGCAAAAGTCACCAACCGGCATTGACGTGATAGAAAGGTAGGCCAGTAAGACTAATAATCAACAAGAACTCAATCATGTCATCCAGACAAGGAAGTGTTGGATGTATATTCATTCGTAAAATGTAATCTTTTCACAAATGGCAACAACAAGACAGCAATAAAACAATAGGCCTTCAAAATAATTTAACTGAAAATAATTTAATCATCCATCCGACCTGATTTTATTGCTCCAAGGCTGACTTCCAAAGCCTGTGGGCCAATAGTAGGCGTTTTCAGTGGTGGACAGGGGTTAGCTTGAGCTCTCTGACTGATCGATGGCTATGCAGCTCCATGCAACAAAGGCTATTCCATCAGAGCGTGAGATGCACTGTGTGCTGAGAGACTTTCCCACCTTCTGTTGGTTTGGATAGCCCTCGTTGCCCTTGTGCATTGATGAGCCTCGGGCTCCTGTCATCCTACCCGCTTTTTTTTGGTTTGTCCCTTGTCAGGTATTCATCCCTGGCCTTGCTATTTCAGAGCTGGTCCAATCCAGTCATCAGGTCACAATGACTTAACCCTTGTCAACGTGGCTCAGGTCTTTATGCCAGCCTATTTCTTCTGCATCTAACACATTGACTATGAGAACCATAGTCCCAGACTTTGACATGCACTGCTGTTACAAGACATGTTTATGCTTCACTGAGTGGCCATAATGTTTTTAGTCATCACTGTATAAATAAATGCTACTGGACATATAGCCATACATGCATCCACCACTTTCTTAATCTCAGTCAGTTTAGCCCTTGTGTGGTGTTCAGATCTGTGGGACTCATTTTCAGTGTTTACTGAAAGAAAAAAATGATGCGATTTATTTTTATTTCAACCTCAGATTCTTAGCTTTTGCTCATTTTCTGTGAAGAACATATAAAATAACCCATTTTCAGTGTCTTCACTCTGTTAAACCCCACACATTTATATTAGACACGTGGTGTTGGGCTGAAACCACGGGGAGTAAAAGTGTGGCGGTGCTGTGTCCTTCACTCTGTTCTCCTCCTACATGGCCTACTGTTAGTGTGTGTGTGAGAGTGTGTGAGGATGGACAGGCTGCTGACTGGCTACAGCTGCTAAAGGAGAACCCTACACTGGACACTTGTAACATTCTAAACATCTGGTACTTTTACATACATTTTAATGGCTGTATTGATTTAAACAAACAATAATGTGGTGGGTCCACCAGACCACTGAGTAACACGCACATCAATACCACATACGGGTAAAGAAAAAAAAATCCTATAAGAACATTCTATAAATAGCAATAGAGTCTAAGGAAAGCCAGATAAACATACACGGGGGCAGTCATGGGCTGGAGGTTAGGGAGCTGGCCCTGTGACCTGAAGGTTGCCAGTTCGATCCCCAGGGCAGACAGTCCATGACTGAGGTATCCTTGAGCAAGACACCTCACCCCCAACTGCTCCCCGGGTGCCGTGCATAGAGCTGCCCACCGCTCCGGGCAAGTGTGCTCACTGCCCCCTAGTGTGTGTGTTCACTAGTGTGTATGTGGTGTTTCACTTCACGGATGGGTCAAATGCGGAGGTGGAATTTCCCCGTTTGTGGGATCAAAAAAGTATCACTTACTTATTTCTTGATTAAAGAGTAGGCCATGGGTATTCATTGGGAGCTGATGTCAGCTAAGAATAATCAGTATGAACTCTGAAACATCTTAACTTTAAACCCTCTTGCAGCCTCGTGAACCTCGTGACACTTCTTTCTTTGCTTAGTATGGCCGAGACAACACATGCTTGATGGATTAAGGGCCTTAGAGTTGGGAAAATATCGTGTCAAAGCTGGAGAGAGCTGTAAAACAAAAGTATTTGGGTTTTAATCATCTCGGGAGCTTGCCAGAGCTGCCCCCGCACTTTCACATGCGACGGGAGTGGCCCGGGGACACGCTGGACACATCTGATTTGGTGGAACATCGTTCCACGTTGCCTCCATAACCATAACGATTGCATGCGTGCGAGCGACTGTCTGTGAGTGCTGAGCGTCCACATTCTTTTCCCTCCTCATCATCGACACGATGAGTCCGAAGCATGAGTGTGCTACAGAGGATCAAAACATCTCTGAAGGCCTTGGGAGATTTCTGAAGCTGGAAAGCCTTGCAAAGTTGCAAATAGGTGGACTGTGCTTTTTTTTTCAACATAGGCCAAATAACTTTCACTAGCTTGTCAATGTAAAAAATAAAGAAGGGCTGAGGTCCGTTTGAAGTGTTTTTGAGTTGAACATTGCTTTGAGCTGACATCTGGACTGTCATGTTGAATGATATCTGAACTGTCATTTCACCTTAAGATTGCATGACTCTGAGCGCGTTTACATGCACTTAATAACCTGATAACTGCAGAAAATCAGATTTTGTCAGTAATCCGATCAACACGTTTACATGCACTTGTGTAGTCAGATATTGGGGAAACTCTGGGTCTACATGAGTCAGACAGTAATCATTTCTGTTTTGCAACCAGCCAATAAACTCACAGAAGACCTGAAGTTGAAATAATAATAAACAATTTTTTCTTCTTTCGGTAAATATTAAAAATTTAAATCTAAATTAAATTTTAAAAACTCAAGGGTTAAATCCAGCAAATAAACAGCAATTATATGTTAAAATGTGCAGATGTGTGTTCTTTTTTCAAGGACTTATTTTCATTCAGAAAATCAATGATTATCATTTGACCAGGGGTACCCAAACTTTTGAAAACTACAGTCACTCTGTGAAAACTTTGCAAAGCTGCAAATTTTTACATTTACTCACATTAAACACAGTTCACTTCTATACATTTTCACTGTTGTTTATGTTTAACATAAATAAATGTTTAACATAAATAAAAACAGAATACAATGATTTGCAAACCTATATTCAATTGAATACTCTACAAAGACAAGATATTTAATGTTCAAACGACACTGAATGCCTGTGACCTTCGATCCCTCAGGCGGCACTGCATTAAAAACCCACATCATTCTGTAACGGATATTCCCACATGGGCTCAGGAACACTTCAGAAAACCACTGTCAGTGAACTCAGTTCGTCGCTCCATCTACAAGTGCAGGTTAAAACTCTGCCATGCAAAGCGAAGCCACATATCAACAACACCCAGAAACGCCGCCGGCTTCTCTGGGCCCGAGCTCATCTGAGATGGACTGACGCAGAGTGGAAAAGTGTCCTGTGGTTTTTTTGGAAATCATGGACGTCGTGTCCTCCGGGCCAAAGAGGAAAAGGACTGTCTGGATTGATTTCAGCGCAAAGCTCAAAAGCCAGCATCTCTGATGGTGTGGGGGTGTGTTAGAGCCCATGGCAGGGGTAACTGGCACATCTGTGAAGGCACCATTAATGCTGAAAGGTCCATACAGGTTTTGGAGCAACATCTGCTGCCTTCCAAGCAGCGTCTTTTTCAGGGACGTCCTGCTTATTTCAGCAAGACGATGCCAAGCCACATTCTGCACGTGTTACAACAGCGTGGCTTCGTAGTAAAAGAGTGCGGGTACTAGACTGGCCTGCCTGGAGTCCAGACCATCTCCCATTGAAAATGTGTGGCACATTATGAAGCACAAAATACGACAACGGAGCCCCCCGGACTGCTGAGCAACTGAAGCTGTACATCAAGCAAGAATGGGAAAGAATTCCACCTACAAAGCTTCAACAATCAGTGTCCTCAGTTCCCAAACGCTCACTGAGTGATGTTAAAAGGAAAGGTGATGTAACTCAGTGGTGAACACGCCCCTGTCCCAACTTCTTTGGAACGTGTTGCAGGCATCAAATTCAAAATGAGTGAATATTTACAGAACACAATAAAGTTTATCCATTTGAACATTAAATATCTTTTCTTTGTAGTGTATTCAACTGAATATAGGTTGAAAAGGATTTGCAAATCATCGTATTCTGTTTTTATTTACACAACGTCCCAACTTCATTGGAATTGGGTTTGTAGTATCAAAATATTAGCCTTTATATTACATGATATGGACCTGAAAAGCGGTCCCAGTAGGGCCGCTCATTTCTAAAGAAGAACCATCAAATTTCACTCTGTGTGTGTGTGTGTGTGCGTGTGTGTGTGTGGGACCTCGACCTTCTCTGTCTCGTCATCTCTTTTTTACGTCTGTCAAAGTGACAGGCTGGCGACAAGAGAAGGGCGGCTTGTAAAATATGATTTTAAACGGCTCTTTCACAGTCACGACAGGGGCGTGGAGCTGCGGGGAGAAGCTTTGTGGGGATTTCTGAATGTGCAACATTAGCATATCTAAGGCTGCACCAGCTTTCAGCAGCACCGAGAAGCCCTGGCAGGATTCCACCCATCATTTAGCATGAAACCATGAATGAAGACACATTTAATCCTGACACAGGCCCAAACTGGGTACAATAGTGGCAGAACAGTCGT
The DNA here is from genome assembly GCF_015220715.1 of Pygocentrus nattereri. NCBI lineage: Eukaryota > Metazoa > Chordata > Actinopteri > Characiformes > Serrasalmidae > Pygocentrus > Pygocentrus nattereri. The sequence continues at coordinate 4,914,581 of NC_051231.1, read as the reverse complement.
ATATGCCTAAAATCATAATATAGTTTTTTTAAATACTAAAAGTTTGTCTTTCAGTAGTGGCAAATCTTAATGTTCCACACTGATTTTTAGACTCTTCGGCACATGGAGTCTAACTCACCATGTGGCCATGAGGCACAGGGATGCAGTCTCACTTTCCACTCTAAAATGCAGGGGTGTGGCTAAAATTAGACTCCGCCTAGGGACTAAAACCTCTTGTTTTAAGGACATGAAAATATGGGACAACATTTTCATTATTATTTCATTTTCACAAATTTTATTTAAAAAATAAACTCATAATATGTATACATCTTTCAATGTCAACGAAAGATAAACAATCTTTCTCTTTAAAAAAACAACATTGAGGGAGTTTCCATGCACTCATAATCACAATCAGATTTCTGCAGTTATCCCATTACTCAAATAGTCATGTAAACACCACACTCTGATCTAGAAATCTGATACAGAGGCCGGATTTTAGCTCAGTAATCAGATTTCTCAGTGCATGTAAACTCTTACTCTGATTTCTTTCCGATTTCTCTGTCTGTGCATGCGCAAGATCAGACGGCGGTGCTGGAAATAAGCAAGCGGTGCTGCCATGAGACGCCGCAAATACTTTTGGAGCGGCGCTAAAACTAAACATAAAATAAAGTATTTAAATTACACTTAGGTCACGTCTTCTTCTGCGAGTTTATTGGCTGGTTGCAAAGCAGAAATCTGACTCATGTAGTCCCGGAGTTTCCTCTATCCATTATCTGATTACCCGGGAGCAAATAAATGTGTTGATCAGATTACTGACACAATCTGATATTCTGCCGTTATTGGATTATTGAGTGCATGTAAACTCACTGAAAAAAATGTAGGCATTATTTTCAGAAGTTGAAATTTAGGGTTTAGGATTTGGGTCAGCCACCTTTCAATAAAAGGTGCCTTCTAAATGCTGATTTTATATATATTTAGCTCATTACTATCAAGGACTGTGACAATTCTTTTGAATATCTATGGTCTGAATACGTCACCACAGTTTAAAGTAATTCAGTAGGTCCATATACATTACAACATACACAAAATTATCCACAAATATCTTCAAAGACGTACACAGAATGTTCTGCACAGTTATAAGGAATGTATATGTGATAAATACTTAATATGATCAAATAACCCTATTGTCTGGATATTGCGAGTTCAGTCTCGGCGATGCCAGAGCCACCAGTGCTTTTATATGCAAGGACTGCTCAAGGCTCACCACTGTGCCAAAAATGCAACAGCAAGTAGTCCACCGGGTTAAGAACAACGTTCTTCAACAAGCATTTCCAAGAATTTGAGGTATTTCCCCCTCTGGAGATCATTATATAATTAAAAGATTCAGGCATCTGTGATGGATATCGCCATATGGGCTTGGAATGCTTTGACAAACTATCAAACGCTGTTCATCACTGCCACCACAAATGGAACTATACTGCACTACGCACAGCAGAAGTCATATGTCAACAGTGTCCAAAAACACTGCTGACTTCTCTGGGCTTCAGCTCATCTTAAATGGGCTGATGCACATGTGTGCTGTGGTCTGACAATCAGCCTTTTAAACTGTGCTCTCCAGGCCAAAGAAGTACAGGGCCATCCAGATTGTTACCCATGTTTGTTACTATCATGCTATGGGGTATAGACGGGTAACTTACACATGTGTGAATGTACCACATGTATATGTTTTAGAGCAATATATGCAGCCTTTTAGACGCTATGTCTTTCAGGGACGTCCATGCAGATTTCACCATAACCATGGCAAGAAACATTCTGCACATGTTACAGTTGCATGGCTGCGTAATCAGAGACTGCAGGTGCTAGACTGGTCTCCTATTGAAAACATGTGGTCTATTATGTAAGTGCAAAAACATCAATGGTTACACAGCCCAAGACTTCACTACTGAGTAATGGCAAAAAATTCCACTTTCAGAACTTAGACAGTTGGTGTCTTTAGTCCCCTAGTAAACATTTATTGGAGATTGAAGGAAAATTGATGTAACACAGCGCAAACATGCTCCAGTCTCAGTTTTCTGGAATATGCTGTAGGCATCCAATTTGTAATGAGCCTACATAGCAAAGGTCACTATTAGGCAGTCCATGGTCCAAATCCGGGCCAGGTGCTGTCCTATGTAGACCTGGACCTACAACCAATAAACTATAGAGAATTATTCAATTTTGGCAGTGTGGTCCTATTTTAATTGGCTTAATTTTTCTAGCCTTTATGGTACCGGTTTAGCGGCCCGGTAGACTCACAGACCAGTCACATGTGTTATAAATATCACACGTGACACTACTCAGCCAATCAGGTCTGTGAATTACGATGAGCACTGAGACACTGAGAGTGAGTGATGTGCACACAGGGGAGGAACAATTCACATGCCGTGCTCTAAAAAGAGAAAACTGGCCATAAACATTGCTGAAATGTTACTGAATTGCACTTTATTTGATGTGACATTCAGCTGTTGACTGTTCGAGATGTTGATATTCCTAGTAGGCTACTTCAGTTTACAGTATATGGTACTGAGTCGTAATGCAAGTTAGACATTATGATGTTCTGGACCTTTTCTCTAACTGGACCTTATTCAACTTTAATTAAATACCCCTGGTATATAATTACAATAATTTTTGTTTGGGTAAAACAACAAATATTGTGTTTTTGTACTGTCCAGGTCAAACAGAATTTGCTAATCATTGCTTTCAGTTTTTGACATAGATTAAAAAAAGGGAGGACAATTTTGTTTTAAATGATGTGTCCTTTAAAGCAAAGTTAAAGAGAATGTTTAAGTGAGTAATGCCTTCTCCTGATGCTTTATTCAGTATGAGTTACCCTCTTTTATGTGCCCCTTAGACACAAACGAATGAAAAAAAGTCTGTAGTTTTGCAGTTTGCATTCCAAAACAAGCGTGAGAGCGGGAGTTTATTTAAAGTGAATCAAACACTCACTGAGCTCTCCAACAGCACTGCTGATACTGTACTGTCTCAAAGTCAGCTTAAGTCAACCTGCTGGCACACACACCATCAGAGAGAGAGAGAGAGAGAGAGAGGGACAGAACCTGGGTGGGCAGATAAGTGATCTGAAGGATTTAACCTGAGTGTTATTACATTCTTCTGCCTAATAAAGCCCCACACACACATATGCACGCACATACATACACGCACACACGTTTAGATAAGCAGTGCTGAGGGTCTGTTTATTTAACATCTCAATAAAGACTCATCTTCTCCGCATCTCGCTTAATGCTTATGATGAGGCCCGTCGGGGGGCGTTTAATTAAAACCGTGATTCCACAACCCACCCGGTCTACAATTTATAACCGTTTAAACATAAAACATGAAAACATGCCAAACAACATATACACAGTTAAATAAAACATATAAGAAGATCAAATTTTCCTGAACATGTGAGCACTTTGCCAAGTATGGTCCAGTTCTGTAATGGCCAAAGAATCATGACTTCTATCGAGTGCACTGTAGATGTTTTGGGTTCTTGTTGCTAAACAAATGTAACTAAAAATCAATCTCTGTTATAGTTTGGTAAAATTTACACAAATTTACCCTTTTATTCCAAATGCAGTCAATCAGCCAAATCATGTTTGGTGTCTGAAGTTTGTTTCTAAGTTTTTGCACTGGAACTGTGAGGCTAACGTAGCTCACATGGAATCTGGATGTAGATAATGAAAGCTTGTATCTTCCAATTCAGATTCTAGTCTAGATGTTCACTGAAGTGTGACTGCATTTAGACTCAGCTAACTTTAACATGGTCAATGAATAATACATTGCTTATTCTTTGATGTAACTACCAAAACTATCTGATTTAGCTATTACTTGATATGCAAACCACACACTAACCAACTTTTTTAAGTTGTGTTGGCTCTTTGCTTTGCCCTCGGATCCTAAAGACTTAAAAACTTGACTTACACTCACATCGCAGAGACTTGGAACTTGACTTGCACTCGGATCCCACAGATTTGAAACTTGACTTACACACAGATCCTAAAGACTTGAAACTTGACTTGCACTCGCATCCCAGAGACTTGAAGCTTGACTTGCACTCGAATCTCACAGACTTAAAACTTGACTTGCACTCGAATCCCAGAGACTTAAAACTTGACTTGCACTTGAATCCTAAAGACTCGAAACTTGACTTACACTCACATCGCAGAGACTTGAAACTTGACTTGCACTCGGATCCTAAAGACTTGAAACTTGACTTACACTCACATCGCAGAGACTTGAAACTTGACTTGCTCTCGGATCCCACAGATTTGAAACTTGACTTACACTCACATCGCAGAGACTTAAAACTTGACCTGCACTCGAATCCCAGAGACTTAAAACTTGACTTGCACTTGCATCCCAGAGACTTAAAACTTGACTTGCACTTGAATCCTAACGACTCGAAACTTGACTTACACTCACATCGCAGAGACTTGAAACTTGACTTGCACTCGGATCCTAAAGAATTGAAACTTGACTTGCACTCAGATCCTAAAGACTTGAAACTTGACTTGCACTCGGATCCTAAAGAATTGAAACTTGACTTGCACTCGGATCCTAAAGACTTGAAACTTGACTTGCACTCGGATCCTAAAGACTTGAAACTTGACTTGCACTCGGATCCTAAAGAATTGAAACTTGACTTGCACTCCGATCCTAAAGACTTGAAACTTGACTTGCACTCGGATCCTAAAGAATTGAAACTTGACTTGCACTTGAATCCTAACGACTCGAAAATTGACTTGCACTCGGATCCTAAAGACTTGAAACTTGACTTGCACTCGCATCCCAGAGACTTAAAACTTGACTTGCACTCAGATCCTAAAGACTTGAAACTTGACTTGCACTCGCATCCCAGAGACTTGAAACTTGACTTGCACTCAGATCCTAAAGACTTGAAACTTGACTTGCACTCGGATCCTAAAGACTTGAAACTTGACTTGCACACAGATCCTAAAGACTTGAAACTTGACTTGCACTCGGATCCTAAAGACTTGAAACTTGACTTGCACACAGATCCTAAAGACTTGAAACTTGACTTGCACTCGGATCCTAAAGACTTGAAACTTGACTTGCACTCGAATCCTAAAGACTTGAAACTTGACTTGCACTAGCATCCCAGAGACTTAAAACTTGATTCAGACTTGAACTCAACTCAGAGTAGCACCCCAGAGAATGAAGTCTCAATTCAAACGGGCATGCCAAAGACTGAAGACTTCCCTTGGGCTCCTGAGTGGTGGAATCAGCTAAGCATGGGCCCTATCATGAGTTTGACATCCGGTGATGCTACAGCCATATGTGGCTGGGAGACCAAAAGAGCACAACAGGCCTCTAACTCCTGAGACTCGAGACTCAACTCACATTTGCACCCCAGAGATTTTAGACTCAACTCAGATTCGCACCCCAAGGAGTGCTTTAGGAGAGCTTGTTTCATCAGACAATTTGTTAATAATTAAAACATTATTACATGATCAATTTTGGAATATCCCAATAACGGGAGACCATCTTTTTATTATGAATTTCACCAACCATGTAGGGGTGTCTCCTGATTTGCGGCTGTAAGCTGGTAAGACATTCTGACAGACGTGGTGTTGTCTTGATGTTCGGGCTCATATGTTTCACGCTATTTTGGGGAATGGACCGATGCAGACATTACAAACAGCAGTTCTTCACACTGCTTCCTGGCAGGCCTCCTGTGGGGAAGCATGTGCTCCGTCTCACAGCCCCTGTCCCACCGGCCCTGCCTAACTAGAGCTGTGATTGGTATTTGTGGTCCGAGGCTGACGGCCAAAGCCTCCCATCCCCAGTACGAGATAAGGATTTCAGTGTGCAATTACAGCCAGAGCCGCGGTCAGAGCCACTCAGAGTGCAAGGTTTGTGGGCTTTTACCTGGACTGTAGTGGAAAATATTGACCACAGCCAAACTTATTTGAACACACACACACACACATATGTGCTCACATAATGGATTTAAACACATAAGCACACACTTACACACACACACACTCGCAAACAATAAAAGGTGTCATTTCTAAACCAACCATGCTGATTATTTACTTGGCATGAGTGTCTTTTTCCTAACAGTGGTTTAGGGTGTGCTGCCAGGGCCAGGAGTGGAGGAGTGGAAGAAACGAGAGAGAGAGAGAGAGAGAGAGAGAGAGAGAGAGAGAGAGAGAGAGAGAGAGAGAGAGAGAGAGAGAGAGAGAGAGAGAGAGAGAGAGAGAGAGAGAGAGAGAGAGAAACAAAGAGTTAGAGAGAGATAAGGAGAGAGAGAGGTGGAGGGGGGGTGGCAGAAAGAGAAAAAGAGAGAAAAACATAATTAGAGAGGAGTAAGAGAGACAGACTTTGAGTTGAAGACAGAGAGAGGGAGAGAGAGAGAGAGAGAGAGAGAAACAAAAAGAGAAGACAGAGAGAAACAGAATTAGAGACTGGAGTGAGGAGTGAGAGAGACAGACTTTGGATTGAAGACAGGGAGAGGGAGAGAGAAAGAGGGAAAGAGAAAATGAGAGAGAGAGTCCAAGTGAGAGAAGGAAAGTGAAAGAGAGAGAGGAAAACAGCAAGACAGAGAGAGAGACAGAGAGACAGAAAGACAGAGAAAGAGAGATAGAGAGAGACAGAAAGCCAGAGAAAGAGAGAGAGAGAAACAGAAAGTGAGAAAGTGAGAGAAGGAAAGATAGTGAAAGAGAGAGAGACAAATGGCAAGACAGGGAGATAATGAAGGGGAAAAAGAAAGTGAGAGGGACAGTAAGAGAGACATAGACACAGACAGACAGAAACGAAGAGAGAGACAAAAGGAAACGAGAGTGAGAGAGAAAGGCAGTACCACAGAGAGAGGGGGAAGGAATAGAGAAAAGAGATAAAGGAAGAGAATAGGAGGGAAAACGAGAGAGAGAGAGGTAGAGAGTGAGAGAAAAAAGAAAAAGATACAGTGAGAGAAAGTTTGAGAGATATATAGAACAAAGTACAGTAAGAGAGAGAGAGAGAGAGAGAGAGAGAGAGAGAGAGAGGCCTCATGTGTTCTCACAAGTCCTAATCAGAGGAATAATCCTGAGCAATATTTTTAAAGGTGCGCTATTGATGCTTTGTAAATGCTCACTTCATCTATAACATTCAATTAACATTCAACTAACACCAACCTTACAACAAGCCTTAAACCAAGTCCTAAGCCTGACACTGTGTCTGAACATAATGCTAATGCTGTCTCCCCATATATTCTGAGCACACAAATAACTTACTGAGGTGTCTCCAATACAAAAGAAGCGTTTCCTGAACATGAACCACGTCTGTGTCTGTAACTCAGTGCCTATCAACTTCATTCATCCATGTCTACTCCGTCTTCCTATTCCTGCCGATTATCCTTTCTGTCTTTTGAATTGTCTGAAGTTCAAGCGCTAAGTTTGTTCCAATGCCTTTAGCCTCTCTGAAAGATCGTCTGAGGATTTCAGCTGCAGTATCATCTTTTACCAGTGGGAGGCAACAGGGGACATGAAAAGTTATTTATTCCTCTGGCGCCTGAAGTAGAAGTAACTGACTGCTTTGCTAATCCAAGCACAGTTTGGTGTCTTTAGACAGCTTTTAATGTTGTCTGTTCTGTATCCCACTGTAAATGATGTCAAACATCACAGTGGGGCTACATATTACTATGTAGCACTGTTATTAGGATGCTTAGCACTGCAGGCCTCTTGACTTGAGTCACAGCAGAAGATGATGTGGTTACTGTTCTCATGCTACCTTTGACTATCTGTAGTTAGAAAATGTACCTCACACATCCCATCACAGTCCACCTGACTATCAAGGGCTAAAGGCCTAAACCCAGATTGAGCCTATATGTTTATTTTGTGGTTATTACTCTTCTCATTGTGGAAAAAGACGTCTTGTTTCACCTGAGGCGATACGTCTGCACGTCCGCCATGTTGGGGAGGTCAAGATACGCTTGTGAACACATTCGTTCGTGTTGAGAGGCGATGTGTCTCCGGATTAAACCAGCCACAACTTCCTTATTACTCAACCCATTTTCACCAAATCTGTTCAGCCATAATCCTCAGATATAGATTAGTCTATTCTGCGTGGGTCTGCTCTCTGTAGCTCTTATTTCTTTAATAACTGATCCTAATTAGCTGGCCGGACCACCAGAGAAGCATTCAGTCTGCGCCTGAGTTTAGCATGAGAAACACAAACACACACATGCATCAGCAAATCCATCAGTGTGTGAATCACTTCCAGTCTTAATACACAGAAAAATAAAATAACCCCAGTAAGAAGGACGAAGCTGAAGGCGGCTTCCTATTCGCCAGGTTCTTGTTCAAGTTTTCCCGTTCCACCTTAAATGGTGCAGCAGTCACTTTCTGGAAAAGGAAAATTCGAACAAGAAGCTGACTCCAGGTTCGTGTAAGAAGGTGCTGACATTAATCTATTATGAATATCTACACGGATAACTTGCCGCTACAAAACTTTAACCATCACTGTAAATAAATAACTCCTACATAAAGTTAAAATCCCCTGAATAGACGATTAAATGAAATAAGCTTAATATAAAACCAGAGGAAAAACAATCACATCAACAGGTTCTCTGTGGATCACCAAGCACACGACAATATCTCCACATAAACACCACACAAACAATACACATCACACAGACATGAGCGTGGATCACTGCGTTCGCTCCGTTTTATAGTCCTATCCTGCTTTCTGAGGGCAGTATTCTTGAAACTGTGTAATTTTGGACAGTATCTCTCTTAAACTGCTGCTCTGTAATGATACTGAATGCAGCCCAGTGGCGATGTTGACCGCTTTTAAATGGCAGGGTCTGGCTGGACCCAATCCGGGACCTAGGTATATGTATCTATGAGACACACAAGTTTGCCCTATACTTCTTTTCTTTTGGTCGTTTCCAAGCAACCGCTTGCTATTTTTATTGGAAAATTTGTTTTAGTGATTTGAGTCATTAAGTCAAGCATATCCGACAACAGCTAGGGCTAAACCTATATACTAACCTCTCCACAGAGAACATGATGACACAGAAGATTTTCTGTCCTCATTGCTACTCTGGAGTTTTTCTATGAACTTGGTGAGATTCCAGTTGACTGTACGGCGCTAAATCAATATGCTAGCTTCTCTATAGAGAGCACTACAGACAAGATAAAACTTTAGCCTTTCTATATTCTAAACTTTAGAGGTTTTGTGGTTGGTGTAGTGTAGTGCCTTCTACGCTGTGGATTGAGGTTCAATGCCCTTCCTGGACAAGCACCCTACCCTATACCATTAAGAGTCCTTGGGCAAGACTCCCAACACTGCCTTCGCCTCCCTGTGTAAACTGATCAAATTGTAAGTCTCCCTGGATAAGAGCGCCAGCCAAATGCTGTAAGTGAAAATGTAGTCAATGGCATCGCAATCCTTCAGACTAACAAGAGCCAAGGGGCTAAATCTAGATGCTGAAAAGATGAGCCTATATGTTTTTCTTTCGGTCGTTAGATGGTCTTTGTCATTCTCATGCTACCTTGAACTATTTCTAATTGGAAAATTCGACTTGGTTAACCACTCAAGCATCTCACAGTCCACCTGACTGATGGGAGCTAATAGCCTGGACCTTAGTCGTAGTCCCTAGAGAATTCCACGGCAAGTAGCATACAAGATTAGCCTACGCTGTTTTCTACTACTGTTCTTAAGCTACATGTGACTATTTCTTATGGGGAAGAATTGAGATTCAGGCCTGATTTATTTTGGCCAAGAAGACCAGAATAACTACCTTCTCTGGCTTGAGGAACCCTGAACATGAGCCGAACTACCAGTAAGCTATGGTTGTGATGTCACAACACATGGAGGTTTGGTAGCCTCTGATTGGTCTAACTAATCCACAGACTCTTATTAGGTTCAATTTCCCCTCTTAAAACTGAAAACAACGATTTTTGCTCACATGCACACTTAAAAAAGATGTTTTTTCAAGGGTTTTTTAGTTAAGACAACAGTACTATATAAAACCATGAACACGCAACCCATTTGCATGCATTAAAAGTTCTTGGCATGGTGAAATGGTTCTTTAGATTGATGGAGAATGTGTTGTATTTGGTTTTATACGCACCTTATTGTAAAGAGTTCTCTACAAGAACAAAAAGTTTCTGATGTTGTTCCAAGCCTGACATTGTAACAATAGTACAACCCTTTTTGGTGATATATGGAACCATATACAACACATTCACAACCGTTTACCAAGCAAAGAACCCTTTAAGCATGAAAATGGGTCTGAGTGTTCATGGTTCTAAGTAGAATCATTGGCTTAACTAAAGAATCTTTAATGAACCTTGAACAACTTTATCATTTTTAAGAGTGTAGGCTATAATTTAAAAAAATGCAGCTCTTATGATTTTAATTAAATTGCGATTACGATATAAAAAACGATTAATCGTTCAGCCCTATTGTTAAGGACATAGTCTAGCATGTCTCACATAGTAATGCGCAAGATTTACCAAGCCTGAAATGACTTTTTGGTCATTTGTGGTTTTCATTGTAACTTTGACAACTTCAGAAAAATCATCTTGATGATATGACCAACTTCATCATAGGCTGTTTATCTTCATCTTTTGGCTGTTTATTATAAAAAATGTCTTGATGACATGAACTATGTAGTTAAGAACTACCCAATCCACCTGACTGACAAGGCCTAAAGGGCCAATACTAGACTCTAGCTACCCCATTGAGAATGCCATGGCTTGTGACGCACACAAAAAAAGCACTTTACAAGGAATGCTCGTAAAAGTCCAGTGGTGGCACATAAAGCCTTGTTTACACCACAGAGCCCATGGGTACACGCAGTGAAGGAGCACAGATATGTGAGGTGGCTGAAGTGTGGCACGGGCCCCCATGCTCTCAATTAAAGGCCAGTACTGAGGTTGTGGTTTCCACCAGGAGCATGCAGTCACACACTGCCACTCAGGTGGACGATCTCTACTCAATATACACTTCATTGCCAAAAGTATTCACTGGTCTGCCTTCACACACATATGAATTTGAGTGACATCCCATTCTTAATCCATAGGGTTTAATATGATGTCGGCCCACCCTTTGCAGCTATAACAGCTTCAACTCTTCTGGGAAGGCTTTCCACAAGGGTTAGGAGTGTGTTTTTGGGAATTTTTGCCAGATGGAGAAATGTGATTCATCCCTCCAGAGAACTCGTCTCCACTGCTCTAGAGTCCAGTGGTGGAGCTTTACTCCACTGCATTCCACGCTTTGCATTGCTCTTGGTGATGTAAGGCTTGGATGCAGCTGCTCGGCCATGGAAACCCATTCCATGAAGCTCTCTACGCTGTTCTTTAGCTGATCTGAAGGCCACATGAAGTTTGGAGGTCTGTAGAGATTGACTCTGCAGAAAGTTGGTGACCTCTGCGCACTATGCCCCTCAGCTTCCGCTGACCGCTCTGTCATTTTACATGGCCGACCACTTCGTAGCTGAGCTGCTGTCGTTCCCAATCGCTTCCACTTTGTTATAATCCCACTGACAGTGGACTGTGGAATATTTAGTAATTTCATGACTGGATGCCTGTCCAGTACCATACTGGAATTCATTGAGCTCCTGAGATCGACCCAGTCTGCATGCGGCGTTGCGAGCACCACTGCCACCAAACACTTTTGGAGCGACACTGAAACCACATACAAAATTAAGAAAAAAGGATTAAAAAATTCTTCATCTTCTAGATGATTAATGTTCATATTTTCAGGTAAAGATGTTTTAAGGAAAGCCACAGCATGAAGTTTGACTTCTTCTGTGAGTTTATTGGCTGGTCACAAAGCAGAAATCTGATTACTGTCTGACTCATGTAGACCCAGAGGTTTCACATGATCTGATTACTTAAGTGCATGTAAACACGCTGATCGCATTACTGACAAAATCTGATGTACTGTCATAATTAGATTATTAAGTGCATGCAAACGCACTCACTGATTAGCATTATTTAAATGAAGTCATGCTAAGTGCTGTAGTTAGTTTCCATTCAGTTTTAGCAACGCTGGCTTGCATGGTTAAGCTATATAAACTGTGTCATTGTGTGCATAAACATAAAATGGTTCAGAGAAGGTAATTTTAGTGTATGATTGTATGCTGTATTTCTGACAATGGAAGATTTACTCTTGATTATTTAATCAAGCAGTGCTGAGGCCTCACTGTGGTCTCCAGGTTTTAGTATAGTGAGATGTTTGGGGGGGTGGTGGGGGTGATGTAGCTGATTGGATATTTGACAAAGTCCCCTTCACGGTAGGCCTCCCAGACACCCATATGACTTACATTGTGTCTGACTTTGTGGGTGCTTGAGAGGTTTTGAGTATGTTGGAGTGGGGCGCACTTAGTGAACACACACACACACACACACACACACACACACACACACACACACACACACACACACTTATTTCAGGTCGACTGTGGGAGGCAGAGCAGAGGGGCTGTAACGGGGCTGACGTTGGTAGGATTATTTTCATTTCCATGGAGCTCTGCTGTGTGTCTTATTGTGTCTGGTGTGTGTGTGTGTGTGTGTGTGTGTGTGTGTGTGTGTGTGTGTGTGTGTGTGTGTGCCCGTGTGTGTGTATGTTCGTTTTCATACATTTTCAAGACAAAAATGTCAAGTACATATATGTAAAACATGTCACCCATATATTTACATACATTTACATACATTACTTGCAAGAGGCAGAGATCTCCCATTATGCATTGTATTCAAAACAGCCATTAATTAAGTTGTTTCTTTTTCAACTTCAGGAATTCAAGCAGAAAACATATATTTGAAAGAACATGACTAAAAAGCATCAACAACTCAATTTTACATGACATTTTAAATATTTGCCTTTATTACAGCTTCCATTCTTTTCAAGACACTTGCTTTCAGTTTTTCAAAGAAATGTGTTGGGATGTTTTTTCACCTGTTCATGGTCTCAGACTTACACACAGCACTATATATATATATATATATATATATATATCGCTGCTGTTGGAAGAAAACTTCGTCGTATCTCCATTTGTGTCATTTTTTAGTTTTTGACATAATTTCGAAGGACCTGTTGCCCTTTACATTGTGTGTAAATTTCATGACGAATGGAGCAAAAGAAACGGCCCAAAATGAAAGATGTCTGGTTCCATTGACTTGCATTAAAACTACAGTATGTTTTTACTTTCTCCTGTAAAGCTATAATTTTGGAGATACAAGGTTTTCTTCCAACAACAGCGATATATATACACACACACACTGGTACTGTGATAAACTTGCCTGGTTAAGGACGCAAGTTTATTTTGCCCCTATGCATAGTGAGGAGGTACAAGAGGCAAAGAAAAACATCCACAAGGATTCACTGTTGGAAAAGAAAAAGTAGCATCTGAGGGGCAACAAGTCTCCAAAACTTTCATCATACAGCGCCTCCATGCCAACAGATCATTATTCCAGGCTTGCCCGGGAAAAAGTATTTTCTGTCATCTAACCACAAACTTAAGTGCCTGGACTACTAAATGCTATTGGGACTTTAGAACCGTGTTCGGTGGTCAGATGAAATGAAAATTGAGCTTTTTGACAACAAACACTCAAGGTGGGTTTGGCATAAAAAGAAGGATGACTACACTGAAAAGATGTGGTACCATTTTTAAGTCTGGTGGAGGGTCAGTGATGCTGTGAGGCTTCTCTGAAGGCCCTGGGAACCTTCTTAGGGTACATGGCATCAGGGATCCATTAAATACCAGGACATCTTAAATCAAAATCCATCTACTTCAGCCAAGAAACTAAAATGGGTCTTCTTTCAGCAGGACAATGATCCAAAATTGTCCAGGTGAACTTGGTTGAAGGTGAAATTCAGGTGAAAATGGTTTACTGAACAGAAAAACAAGCATCTGCCATGGCCATCTCAGTCCCCTGATCTAAACCCCATCTAAACCCCTGTGGGGTGCGCTCAAGAAGAGAGCGCATGAGGGAAGACTTAGGAGCCTGGACAATCTGGAGAGATTCTGTATAGAGGAATAATCTCAAATTCCCAGCTCTGTGTTCTCCAACCTTATGAGGTGGCCTTAGAAGAAAATTGTGGTTTTGTTAAATATAATTATTTCTTGACATTTCTTTTTTTCTTCTTAAAATGAATTTACTTCAATTAAAAGTTGGATTTTTCACATTTTTTCACCAAGGTGAATCTCCTCTAACTTTCCTCTAACTTTTTACTTGTCGCTGTTGTCAGAAGAAAACCTTGTATCTCCATTTTTTGTCGTTTTTCAGTTTTTGACATAATTTGAAAAAAAATGTTGCCCTTTACATTGTATGTAAATTTCATGATGAATGGTCCAAGAGAAACAGACCAGAATTACTTGGAAAAATGTCTGGTTCCATTGACTTCCATTAAAATTAAAGTCTGTTTTTCCTTCTTCTGTAAAGTTACCATTCTGGAGATTTTTTCTTCCGATAACAGTGATATTTTTACCAGGGGTTCCAATAATTAAGTCTGTGTGTGTGTGTAGATAGATAGATAGATAGATAGATAGATAGATAGATAGATAGATAGATAGATAGATAGATAGATATGTGTTTGTGCGTGCAATGCATATTATCACATATAGGCTATCACACATACATAATGCAGATATATGACACATCCTGACAAGGTATAAAAACAGACCTGTGGGTGCGAGAGTGTGTGTGCCCTGTGTGTGAGAATGCTATCACTAGCCCGTGCTGGCCCACGTCCCATTCGCACAGTGATTGATGACAAAGGTAACTGTGGCCAGCCCCCACAATGCTTTGCTCGACAGCTCCCAGGCAACAGGCACTTCCCCTGCTCCCTCCGAGCTGGGAAATACCTAATGAGTTTTTACGGCCAGAAATCTGCCAGAATTTACGGTTATTGTGATAACCCACGAGTCCAGCAACAATTTAGGCAGGCAGATATATTGCTGTTTTAATAAGGGGTGATTTAGTGTTATTGCTGCTAAAGGATTCCTTTCGCTGTAATTGTTACAAACCGCCCCCCGTGCAATTAAAACGGGGGGGACTTGATGGAGCACTTTTCAAATGCGGCTTTGTCCATTCACACGGCCATCTCTCTCCTTCCTGCTCTTTCTTGGATTGTCCCGTTCCTCTTTCCTCCGTCTTTTTCCATTATCTTTATCCCTCTCTCGAAGACAAATTGCAATTACACTGAAATACATGAAACGTTGATGAACATGTAAAATGCATGTTGACTGTGTGGGTTAACTCCTCAAAAAACAAGGCTTGTTAGTCGGTAACTACAGGGACTGCAATGCAAACTGGCTCAGTTATTTTTGGGTTGTAGAAGAGTGCAGCAATACTTTGGGTCCACTGGTGGGTTCCAGCCATATAAGGGATTAAACACCGGTTGATGTATTATATTTCGGTAGAGTAGGCCTCAACGCCTGCCTCAATATAATCTCAGAGAACACTCAACATGAATAATTTCAGCTTCTTTTGGTTAGATCAAACAAGTTTTACCTTAAAGTGGTGACTGTGGTTTTCCCTTATTCCAAATGAAGTCAATCAGCTGAGACATATTTGGTGCCCAAAGTTGGCTTCTGTATTTTTACAGTGAAATTATGATGCTAATGAAGCTAATACGTAATAGCACCTCATTAAAATAGTTGCCTTTTTGTTAGTTTGGATAAGATCTTCCTTAAATCACTCGTTAAATGTGCCATCCCACACAGTTATGGGCCCCTCGGTACTTGTTTAGTGGACACCCACCAGGCTATGATACTACAGCAGGTTACATGAGGACTGTGCAGCACTAACAGTGGTGTTGGGTGCACGTCGCCTCTATAAACACATTGTTCTTTTTTGTTTTTTTTGGAAAAATATTTTGAATGCTCTGACCAAACTGCGTAGTCTGGAGCTTGTGGTATATAAAAACTAAAATCAGGTTATATTAGTGGGTTGCAGAAACAAACATCTTGAAATAAATATCTCATCTATCCTTGTTTTAAAGCATGCACCCACTCTCAACATTTACCCACTGAAAATGACGTCAATAAAAAAATCAGACAGCTGAGATGTAAATAACACAGACGAAGAAAACAACACCAGCAAGGAACATAATGAAGCTGTCAAGCATCCTAAGCTGAAGGATACTGCCATAGTGAGCTGGGGAAAAGTTTTTGCACTTTTTTTTTGTTTTAATTTAGTTGCTTTTTTACTTTAGTGGGGTCATGGATGTTGGGGTGCATAGTGCGCAGAGGTCGCTTTCTGCAGAGTCAATCACTACAGACCTCCAAACTTCATGTGGCCTTCAGATCAGCTCAAGAACAGGGTAGAGAGCTTCATGGAATGGGTTTCCATGGCCGAGCAGCTGCATCCAAGCCTTACGTCACCAATCACAATGCAAAGCGTTGAATGCAGTCGTGTAAAGCGCTGCCACAGGACTCTAGAGCAGTGGAGACATGTTCTCTGGAGTGACCAATCACGCTCCATCTGGCAATCTGATGGACGAGTCTGGGTTTGGCAGTTGCCAGGAGACGGTACTTGTCTGACTGCATTGTGCCGAGTGTAAAGTTTGGTGGAGGGGGGATCATGGTGTGGGGTTGTTTTTCCAGTGAAAGGAACTCTTAAAGCTTCAGCACCAAGAGATTTTGGACAATTTCATGCTCCCAACTTTGTGGGAACAGTTTGGCGACGGCTCCTTCCTGTTCCAACATAACTGCGCACCAGTGCACAAATCAGGTCCATAAAGACACGGATGAGCCAGTTTGGTGTGGAAGAACTTGACTGGGCGGCACAGAGTCCTGACCTCAACCCCATAGAACACCTTTGGGATGAATTAGAGTGGAGACTGTGAGCCAGGCCTTCTCGTCCAACATCAGTGTCTTACCTCACAAATGCGCTTCTGGAAGAACGGTCAAAAATTCCCATAAACACACTCCTAAGCCTTGTGGAAAGCATTCCCAGAAGAGTTGAAGCTGTTATAGCTGCAAAGGGTGGGCCGACATCATATTAAACCCTATGGATTAAGAATGGGATGTCCCTCAAGTTCATATGTGTGTGAAGGCGGACGAGTGAATATTTTGGCAATATAGTGTATATGGACATTTTTTTAGACTTTTTGAGGCAATAAGAAATGAAAGTGAATTTTATATGAATGCACTGAAAATTATTTCATGAAGAAGAGGTATTGTCTGTCCCTCAGATTGTCAGAACTTTGGGCACTGGCTGTTTTTAAATTCCAGTCTGATTCATTTTAAGTGCTGTATTTTTTGTGTCTTAGGAAGCCGGGTTTCAGTAAATAATACAAAGAGAAATGCTTTTACCTTTGCAACTCTCCCTGCACCAAAGACTTTATTGTCTTGGAAGTCAGTGTACCCACCTAAAGTTCCACACTGGCTCAGAGACCTCTGAGTATTTCTTAAATTAGAAAAGATATTCACTTAGGGGGTCAACCAAAAGATTTGATACAACCTGGGAGCTAGTGCTGTCCCACTAAGCAAGACAAAATATTGCCAGTATTTTAAAAGCACATCAGGAAAAGCCAACTGACTAATAATATATTGTCATGTGTCAAAGAATGTCCACAGTGTTTCTCCCTCAGTTATTTTCTTCTATTTTCTGTTCTATTGTATTTATTTTTATGTATTTGTTCATTCATTTGTCCTTTTTAATGGGTACAATGAATGTATTTTCTGTTAAATATGAAGGCAGTTTTTTGGATTGGTGGGTGAAGGGAGGGTGTATGATTATGTTGTGGGCAGTGAGTTTGGTGTGAGGTAGGGGGTCAAAATGATGCAGCATATTTTGTTCATATGTGTGTAAAATACTTGTCCATTTCAATAAAAACACATTTTAAAAAAGAGGTATAGTTGAATCATTTGGTAAATGTCATATGTCATCTTGTATATAAATATTCATATCTACTTGCCATATGATGAAAGATCTCAACGAATCAAGCCAAAAAAATCATTTTTCCATTAAAGAAATGAATTCACTGCTCTGTCAGCTCAACCGAGGCCTAACAATCTTTAGAAATCTTTCGTTAAGGTGTATATGCTCATGACTCTGTTCTTGGCTTCCAAATTGTTTGAGAGAAAAACCAAAACAGTTCGACTTAATTAAACAAATTCCACCTGAATAATGCTGTTCCCAGAAGTGAAAAGGGGCGTAAGTTTGAAGGGGCCAGCAATGTTTGTTATTCTACTGTTAAAGTGTTGGGAGCAGGTCCTCTTGGCCAGCTGTGCCAAGCACAAAGAGGCAGAGAGGCCCAGCACAGGCCACTTGGCAGCTTGCTGAGAGGTAACTCAACATTATTAGCTGCTAATAGGAGGATGGGTGTAGTAGGGAGGGGTCTTGACATTTTGTTTATGAAGGCTAGAGAGTGGGCCAGGCCAGCATGGTTGATGGAGACTGTCAGGTGAATTGTCTGGGCATAGGCTGTACACTTAAAATGCCCAATAGCTTCAGCTTTGTAGGCTGACCAGTTGTTATTTAGCATTTATTCTTTTTAGTAGAACATATCTCAACATTTCATTCAATAAAACCTCAGAACGTTGAATATAAGAGTTTCTCCTCTTTAAGATTTTCTAAAGTTTCAAGATTAGTGCCGTGGAACTGGATATGAGACAGCATGGTTGAAGCTTTTAGGACTGATGTCTTTAGATGAAATCACATCTATCACATGTGCAGTGGCATCGCTTTCAATCGGCTTTTTCCATTTACTCCAAAAACTGTCAATCAACCAAGACTGGTAGTGAAACCGACAAAAGAACATATGATGGCTAAAATCAGTAGGAACAGCCACCTTAAAACAGGGGCATAGCCACGGGCAGGCCAAACAAAGGGGGAAAGACAATTTATTAGGCTGCATTTTTTAAGAAAATGAAATTTGATTAGTTTCCGGTGAGCGCTATCCCCCTTCTCAACCTTGTTTTCACAGCCCTCCAATCACTGCTTAGTAACCATTGCTATCTTCAAATGCCTCAAGCTTTCGGTTATTTTTCTGTGCCGCCAGTGTGTAAATTAGAAGCTCCTGCTGTGGTCAAAAGAGGTTTCTAGGAAACAAGTAAAAATGAAAAAATGATCCTGTCCCCAGTAAAGGATGGCATTTTCTACTTGCTCAAAACCAAAAAGATTTTTAAAATGTGGCCTGCAAATTTGGTACTTACAGTGCTGTTTTGCTACAAAAACTAAAACAGGTTATGTCAAACATCCATCCATCCATCCATCCATCCATCCATCCATTTTCTAATCCGCTTCTCCGTCAGGGTCGCGGGGGGGTGCTGGAGCCCATCCCAGCAGTCTTCGGGCGGAAGGCAGGATATACCCTGGACAGGTCACCAAGCCATCGCAGGGTTATGTCAAACAGTCAAATCAAATATCAATATCAATACATTGAGCGATCAAAGGTAAGACATAGGTGGTCCATACACGTGGTCTAGGAGGCTTTGGTCTGGATGACTAAGTGTAGTTAAATATTGTAGTATTTTCCTCATCTTTGTATATATCAGCTGTCTGATATTAACCCAGTTATGCTATCTTCATCAGGCAAACCTTCTGCCTGTAATGAGTGGGTGCATGTTTTATAGTGAAGTGTTGCAATGTTGGTCATGTTTGTGTGAATAGGGCATTCTGGTTGACGTTTACACAATCTTGCTACTGTTTTTTATCACTTGAGGGGTGAAGCATTGGGACAGACAGGGTGATGATTGAGTGACTATAGCTTGGAGGTTTTGAAATTGTGGGACATCATGTGTTTAGATATTGTGTGTCTACTCACTTTTTCACAGGCTTACCCAAAAATGTATTTCTTCCTGCATCACTGCTTTAAGTAATAAAGTAATCTATACTTCTATCTTAAAAAAAAATGATAATGTTATGGCAAGTGGTGTCAGAACACTCCGTTAAGGGGAATTTGATGCAACTCAATTAATTGATTTCTCAACATTTCAGTATACTTACATGTTTAAGATGTAAACGGAAGTCCTTCCAAGTGGTTTGATGTGAAATGCCTCATTGTAGAGAAACAGAATCAGGTTATTTACAGTGGTGGTGATATGTTCAAATGTATTATTGCCTCTAAAAGGTACATCACATAAAGTTATTGTAGGTATTGTATTGTTTAGTTATGCATCCATTCCCAGATGCCAATATTTTCTGATAGCTTTGGTAGCTGAAAAAAGCTCAAGGCAGTGGTTTAATGTGTGATGCAGGTTGTGCAGTGCTGACAGGTGAGTGAAAGGCTCCATTAATTGTACACTGTTAGCAGCAGCGCAAAGCTAAAGTAAACTTCAGACAGCAGACGGACTACATTTACATTTGGAGCAAAATTCTGCAACTTTTGACTTTTTTTTTGCCAAACTCTTGCTTAAAGTTGCTTGTTTAACATGCCATCTCACTTAGTCTAGGCCTTTGAGTCCAAGGTCTGGTTAGCCAGCCCGAGGTACAGGGGGATGAACCGGGAGAGGAATGCCATCATCCTCCAGGTGGATCCCCTCCATTTGCGAGGTCAGCTCGTCTAGCTGCGCGTGTAATTGGTTCTGGTTTATTGCGATTGGAGTTTATTAAGACAAGCATGGAATGCCCTGATGTCAGTAACAAGAGAATGAAAGGGAGGGATTGAGGCAGAGAGGGAGGTATGGAGGCAAAGAGGGAGGGAGAGAAAGAGAGAGAGAGAGAGAGAGAGAGAGAGACAGAAGTTTTAGGAGGCATAAAGAGACAGAGTGGCCTGCAGCTGACCTTAACAAAACTCTGAGGCTTCTTTTGGAGCCGTGTGCTTGTATATAGAGGAATATTGTGTGAGACTGAAGGGAATGGAGGCTGGCTGTGGGTGCATGTCTAAGCACGGTAGCCTGTTTTGACTTAATGAGTGACATAATGAGGTGACAGACGCTCTCCCCCGACACACTATTCCCCATTTTCCCTCATTCGCACCAACGCATGCAGCCACTAATACAGGCCTCAGTGATTTAGCAAGCATGCTACCACAGTCCTGTAAACATTGGGCTGTTGTGAGCATCTAATGGCCAATCTAAATGATATAGGATCTGTTAAAGTGTGAAGTGCAGACCTGTTGTGGTCTCTGGGTGGGCCAGCAGGCCTTGATTATAGAGGAGGCACACACGTCTGACATGTTTACGTGGTCATAATTCATTATCAGACAGGGTAATAAACGATGAATCTTCACTTAAAAGACATCATATTTGTGTATTATTCACAGTGTTATTAATATAAACATTATCAGGAACAAACAACCCGGTGTCTTTAGGGCCTTGACACGTTCACTCAATTCATTTACATTTACGGCAGTTGGCTGACGCTCTTATCCAGGGCGACTTACAATTTGAGTAGGCCAAAGTGGTGCTAGGAGTCTTGCCCAAGGACTCTTATTGGTATAGTGTAGGGTGCTTGAACCCCAGTCTACAGTGTAGAAGGCAGAGATGTTACCCACTACACCAATTCAACCAATTCAACGTGAAGAACTACCACCAAACAAGTGATGATGTTTGCCTTCTGTCGCCCCACTGTTGCCACATGTCTTCTATGAGATTCTATCTTCGTCTATCTGCAAAGACTACAGCTGATAGCCAACATGAACATGTATTCTGCACCTGTGTGAAAGGAAACAAATCTCTGTACGAGAGCTTAAACCTGGCCTGAAATGTTGGTCCAAACTTAAATAAAGCCTGAGAACTTTCTATCTAAGCACGAAGCCCATGCTGGTCTGAGCAGGATTTGGCAGGTTTATGCTGGTCTGATCCTGGTTTAGCTGGTCACCCATCACGGTCATGCTGGTCGATCAGCATCTTAAAGACAACATTTGCTGTTGTTTTTGGTGACCAGGATATCAGCTTCCATTGCTGCTGATCAGCATAGCAGCATCCATAACAGAACATGTCGCTGCTGTCGGAAAAAACTAATTCTTTTTGTTGTTTATCCATTTTTGACATAAAAAATGTTGGAAATGCCCGTTCCTCTCTGCATTGTGTGTAAATTTCATGATGAATGGACCTAAAGAATTGGCCCAAAATTACCTGGAAAAAGTCTGGTTCCATTGACTTACATTAAAAGTAATATATGGTTTTTCCTTCTCCTGTAAAGTGACCACTTTGAAGATATAAGGTTTTCTTCTGAGAACAGAGATATGCTGGTTTATCCTGGCCTGAAATCTTGGTTCAAACTCAAATACAACCTGTGAACATTCAGTCTGAGGCAACAGAACATTTCCTTCTCTTGCTCTTAGGTATTTTTTTCTTGCCACTGTTGCCATTGGCGACACTTACGAGGGCTTGGCCCTGGATTTTTCTGTAAAGCTGCTTTGAGATAATGCCTGTTGTATAAAGTGCGATATAAATAAAACCTGACTTGACTTGAGAGCCCAAATGTGAAATTTAAACCTGATATATATTTGGGAAATGATGGAAGGTCCAGTATTGTAGAAAGACAAACAAAGTAGCCTGGCTTAGCTGGTTTCTTGCTTAGCTGTGCACGGATTGTCTAAACTGTCTCTAACTCAACATGCTCAATCAATCAGACAGTGACAAGGAGTAAGTAAGTCAAATTTATTTATACAGCACTTTTCACAGACACAAGCCACAAAGTGCTTTACAAAACATAACACAATATAAAATATACAACATGGAATATTTAAATATACAAAATATTTAAAACAAAAACAGGACTGGCAATGCCTTAGCAGTCTTGACTGTTATCCAAATGCCTGCTTGGTTGGGATAGTGTAGTGGGTAACACCTCTGCCTTCTATGCTGTAGACTGGGGTTCAATCCCCCACCTGGGCAAACACCCTACACTATACCAATAAGAGTCCTTGGGCAAGACTCCTAATACCGCCTTGGCCTGCCTATGTAAAACGATCAAATTGTAAGTCGCTCTGGAGAAGAGCGTCAGCCAAATGCCGTAAATTAAAAGGTGGGTATTTAGTTGCTTTTTAAAAGACTCCACAGAATCAATTGATCTTAAAAAAGGGGGCAGTGTATTCCACAATTTAGGAGCGAGGATCTTAAATGCTCGATCTCCAGGAGCCTTTAATCGAGAACGTGGAACAGACAGTAAACTTAAATTACTCGACCTAAGAGAACGTGCTGATACGTAGGGATGAAGCAGATCAACCACATACATAGGAGCCTGACCATGCAAAGCTTGTGTACTATTATTATACTTATTTTTTCATGGAAAAGGACTCTCATATCACTGTTGTTGGAAGAAAACTCCAATATCTCCTAAATGATGACTTTACTGGAAAAGGACAAAACATACTTCACTTTTAATGTAAGTCCAAAAGTCATTTTCAAATGTTTCTTTTGGTCCGTTCTTCATGAAATTTACACACAATGTCAAGGGCAGTAAACATTTTCAAATTATGTCGAAAAATGATACAAGATTTTCATTTGACAGCAGCCACATCTTTTTAAAAAAACTTTTCATAGAATTATGCATAAATATATTTAATAAATTCTGTTTTTATGCTGATTATAACTTGGGTGATTACGAAGAACTCTTGATAAATCCACAGCAACTTGGTATGTGAATGTCAACTGAGCACAGCGTTAAAATATTGCTAATAGACAAAATAAGTCATATAACATAGCAATATTTATCCAAAGAAAAAGAGGTGGTGTTTATTCTTCCCCTTGCATCCCACCTCAAATCAAGCCCCTGTGATGAAGTTGACCCTTTCCCAAGCCCATGAGAAAGGCAAAGCCCCATGAGTCAAACTCAACAGGTGAAGCCAAAGGCCCTGTTATGAAGACATGTGAGAAAACCCATGCGAGAACCCTCTGCAGCACAATGGTGTTTCAGTCCACGGACTACCAAAGAGTACAGATTTAGGGATACCATCTCCAGATCCCCCCGCTGGGGCTCATTTGACTGAACTGTTTTCATTTGATGTTTGGTCTGCAGCACTGTTTGCCGTTTTGGGATGGTGAAGAGGCTATTATGACCGTGGCAGCTTGGGTTCCCGTGGTTAGAAATGCGTAATGCAGCCTCTGTACAGGCATCCACCTGCTCCGATGTAAGCTGATACTTTCAGAAGCTGTAAGCATTCATGAGTTATAGAGCTTTCACGGTGACTCAGGGCACTGACAATCCAGAAAAAAAGGTGAGTGGATTTTTATGAAGTCTCATTATAGCTCCGAGCTAGCAAATGAATGATATTCCTGAGCAAACGAATGATATCATGTTTGTTGGGTGTGATTTATTGGTTGAAATTTTCACATGAACAGCATATACTCCTGACTTCATATTCTAGATGACAGCACGAATAAACAGGTTGAATTAGGAGATGAAGCCTATGTGCTAATGTCCAGCGTCACAGAAATAAGGTCAGCGACTATGCATAATGCATTGGGCCAACATAAAGTAACTAAGCAGACATATTACACACCACAGTTGGGCCTATGCTGGCTAGGATTTCTGAGAACTACATCATATTTTTGGGTGTCTCCTTCTGTAATTAGCTATAAATCTACGTTTTCTGTGATTATGAGTGAGAAAATGAAGAAAACAAATGTGCACACATACAAAAAACACAGTAAAATCGGTGATAACTAGCCCAACAGTCTGGCTGACAGAGTCTCGTTCTTGCATGTTATATACTCTCCAGGTGTTTCAGAAAACTCCCACACCCCCTACTCCCCTTCTCCACTCGTGACATCTGGACAAATGTGAAAAATGATGTATCAATAGCACCCATGAATACATGGCTCTATTTATTGAAGGAGAAGGCACAATAGGGGTGTTGTTGAAACACCGCTCCAAACTTGACCACGCCGGCCCCAAATGAATGAGGACCTATTCACAATATGTTTGTCCTGGCCAGAGCCCCCATTTCACTCATCCATCAACCAGCTTAAGTTTGTCACATAGCTGTGTCCTCTTCAAAATTAAATACGGGGTGAAACAGTCAAATATCTAGCATACTAACTTTGCGTAAGCAGTAGGGTGTTTGAAGCTTATTAAGACTTTGCTCCTTTCTACCCAAAATAATATCAAATCTCATAAGTAATTTAATCTTATAAAAAGGAAACTTAACCTGTGCCTTTATTATTTAAATGATAAAATGATTTACCTTTTCAAAATGGCCAAATATGCAGAGTTCTTGTCTGTTAACAAAACACTGAACCTGTCTTTGCTTCCATGGCTGAAAGCTCCAGCTTCCCAATTCATGAAGGGTTATGAACAGCACCAAAGCATACTGAATGTAGACTGTTATAGACCAGCTTGGAAAAGTTAGCCTGGACTGGCCATTCAGTAGCCTGGACAATCCATAGACCTGCCTGGACTAGCCATAGCCTTCTCTGTTCTAGTCAGCCAGACAAACCTGGACTTGCCATAGACAAACCTGTATTGGCCATAGACTAGTGTGGACTAGCCATAGACTAACTTGTTCTAGACAGAAACTGGACTGGACTAGTGACACACTTGCCTGGACTGGTATTGCATTATCCTGGGAAAGCCATAGACATGCCTGGACTAGCTATAGTGTAATCTGCTCTAGTCAGCCAGACAAACTAGTCAGTCATATACTAGTCTGGACAAGCCACAGACCAACGTGTTCTATACAGAAATGGACTAACCTGGACTTGAAACAGACTAGCCTGGATAATAAGGTAATACAGTATCCTGGACAAGCCATGAAATTTCCTGGACTAGCCAGACACTTACCTGTTCTAGTCTGCCAGACAACATTGGACTAGTCAGTCATACACTATAATCTGGACTAGGCATAGACTACTGTGGACTACCTACAGACTAACCTGTACTAGTCAGCCATAGACTAACCTGGTATTGCCACAGACTAGCCTGGGCTGGTCATAGACAAGCCTGGACATGCCATCGACTTGCCTGGACTAGCCATAGACTAACCTGTTCTAGTCAGTCAGACAAACTTGGACTTGTCAGGAATACACTATGAACTGGACTTAACATAGACTGCTGTGGACTAGCTAATGACTAACCTTTTCTAGTCAGCCGTATTGCCGCAGACTAGCTTGTATTGGTCATAAACAGGCCTGGACAAGCTATAGACTATTCTGGACTAGCAGTAGACAAACATGGATTAGCCAACTATATTAATACACTAGTGAGTCATAGGCTGATCTGGACTAGTCATAGACTAGCCTGGAGTTTCTCTGCATTTTCTCAGGTCAAAGAAGGCAGAACGAGGAAGTGGTCATAAAATCAGAACAGGTGGTATCAATCCACATCTGTCCAGAACAGTCTCAAGCTCGGACACCTTATAAATGGGTGCAATCAAACACTCCTATGCATTTATTGCAAGAAGTCATCCATAACAAACAAATTTAGAGAGACAAATATGGATCAGGGAATCCTATCACTCCCATGGTTTAGATGCCTGTCCAGAGTAGAGCTGGATAGACCAACAGCAGTTAAAGTCAACTCCATTCAACTGTGATGGCCATCAACAAATAAATATGAGTGACCCCCAGAGCAGACTCGACTAAGGAAAGCTGAGGCAACTATGTCAGCGTTAACGGTTTTCTTTAACACCAGCATGAAGTTGCTGCTTCAGCAGCTGCTCCCAGAATAGAGCTCAGAGGTCTGCCTAATGGCTTTGCGGCAAATTGTGATAGATTTTATTAAAAAGTTTACTGGAGTGACAGAGGAAAACCTGCAAGCTTCAACAGTTTCAACCACTGCATAAATCAGGGAGTTTTGTTGTTCTGTCCAAACGGCAGACAATTTATGAATCCCTGAGCTCAGGCCAAGTCATTTTGGCAGACTGAGCCAATATAGCAAATAAACTGAAGTCTTCAGGTCCAAGGCAACCTAATTTATTCCTGTCAAAAAGTTTAATTGTAAGGGTCGTTTTTGAGGGAGACGCGAAACACCTTGGGTTCTGATGTACTGCTGTTTTACAGCTTTAGCGCACATTATTCAGACTACATTATCTCAACAGGACACCACAGCCTCAATATTATGATGAAGGTTGGCTTTTTATGATGATGTACTGAAGTGGTCACATAGCAGTCCACACGCACATGTACGGTTGTTTCGGTGAATTGCTCAGTCCTGCAAAACCATTTATAGTTTCTTGCTTTTGTTAAGAATGATGATGACATTTGGTCCAGTATGTTCTTATAAAAACTCCTCCTAGAACCATTTTGGCATTACTTTTGCTTTTGGCCTGTCCTGTCCTTGTTATTACATGAAATATTTTGGGAAATTAAGGTCATCTTTGCATTACAGTTCGGCAGTGGCAAATCATAACTATTAGAGCTAGATCTTCAGGTCAGGTCATAAATATCACAACTTGAAAGGAAAAAAACAAAACACCTCTATATAATGTTAATTTCTGCTAGCACCCCTTTGGGATGTCCAATATAATGTTAGTGCTAAACCAATGCTGGTTGGCCACTGTAGATAAAACCTGGAAATTTGAAGCTTGTAACAGACATGAACATATATTTTACCTGGTATTTTTCAGCTTTACAGTGTTTCTAACATCTCACTGAAACATGGTTAGCAGTGGGTGATGTATCTAGTACTTTCAGGTGGTCTAGATTGGTGGTGGTCTCTCAACAATAGTCCCACTCATTGAAAATCAAACTGTGATATGGCTTTCAGTGCAGCTCCTGAAGGCCTAATCAATGACAGAGCTAGACTTGCTGGATCTACTTAGATACAGTGGGGAAAATATCTGATTGAATATCTGTTTCAATCAGATTTAAGTTTTTAACCTTTTTCTTTCAAACCATACCTTAACAGTGAAATTACGCCATTTATTTCAATACAACAAGCATGAGGATTATATATATATATATATATATATATATATATATATATATATATATATATATAAAATTGTTTTGTTGCCAGAAATAATTAGGCCTTCTCTGAAAGCTTAGAAGGCCCTCAGAGTTCCTCCACTTCCAGTCAGGAAGCAACATCTTCCCCAAAAGTGCATTTACGGATGAAAAATGATGCAAAATTCTGCAATGCATAGCTTTTTGACACGTCCCACATTCCTGTCCTCTGTTTTTGTTGGTGCACCATGAAGGGATTTGAACATATAACCTTGTGATTTAACACGGCTGAAGCTCACATCCACATGGCCTGGTCAACACCTTAACACTGAGCTTTGATGATTGGTATTGGACTGCTGGACTCTTAGGTCTGCACTGCACGCTCAGTGCAATGCAATTTGGAATCGACCCAAAAATCCCCATCAAAACAGCACAGAATTACAAAACAAACTGCACTTGCAAAACTGAAGTGAGCTCAGAAAACCAGAAACATGGTTAAATGGAAACTGATTTGGCCAAACGTCTACACTGATGCTTGTTAATTAAAAGTGTGTCTTTCTTTAGTGCTAGCTTACGTTCACAGTGAAGTAAATTGAGACTATGTTTAAAGACCAGCTGGTAAAAACTGAATTCAGTAGATCAGAATTTACATTCCTGTTGTGTTTATTTGGGGCACTCTGAGATACAAAAGACTCAAGTAATTACAACATAAAGAATTACAATTACAAGCATACATTATGTGTTGAATTTTTTCAAATCAACATGAATAGCTGATGATAACACGGTTAAATATGAAAAAAAATACCTTCAAAAATGACCTATGATAAAAATCACCACATGCTTTGTTGTTGCTGTTGATAAGTGCGACTTGTCAGGGTTAAATATAAGAGCGCCGTCAGCCGACAGCAGGACTTAATCCAAAATAACCTTCCGAGGTCTGAAGCCTGATGCTTCAGGACCGAAACCACCATCGAATTAAATTTAAACACCAAGACATACTGCAGCGCAGAAGTAGCAGTGTGGAATTCAGTGCTGAGCAGTAAGAGAGTCGTATCCAAGTTCCAGCACTGCCATTTTCTGTTCGCTGTTTATGGAAACGGACAGATTTGCGATAGATCAGAGTTAATATGGGAAGGCCTGTGCCAGCCTTAATGCAGGAGTGTGTGTGAGGTTAGCTGTTGTCTTGTTAGCAATGTTAGCATGAAATTAGGAAAACCACAGTCTGGATTCCAATTACCAAGCGTTCACTTAGCATGTGAAGCATAAGAACTGACGTTATTACTATAATAAAACAATCTCTGGATAATCTCTGCTCTCAAAACCCAGAACGTTCCATAAGAACTGTCAAAGTACATTACATGCAGCGAGGCCTTCTAATTAGCGAATTCATCTACTTTAAAGTGGCACTTGGCCAAAAAGAAAAACACTAACCATCTATACATCTGTGGCAAACGTGTTCCCTCGCATCCTACATTGGTGCCGCAGTCGTCTCTAGACTGAGTTTTTCCAGTCGGAAAACCAGGAAACCACTTCTGATCATGTGTTTTGAAGGTTACATTAATTACATGTCCTCTGGGCCGAATTTTGGGGGTCAGCCTGTTTGGAAATGTCTTTTTTTGTAGACGGTGATTGCAGAAGAGAGAAAGATAGCTAGCTGGGTTACTATGACATACTAAAGTGACAGGAATGACCTCAAAGCCTCAAATGAACTTAAAGCTACAGTTAGCAAGGTAACCTAGATATCTGGATATTTTACCTCCGCTTGGCTCCTTTTCTGTGGCTGAAAGGCTGAAAAACTCTGGGCTATGGAGTCCAGAGTCACTGTTTTCTTTACAATGCTGTAGTAAATGCTGAGGTAAGAGTTACACTAATGCTAGTTTGGTTGTATTTATTAGCCTATGGGTCAGTATCTAGGCTAGCAGTCAGTATTGGTTGACACCACAGGGATTGCAAGTAGCCATGTGATGTATTTACACAATCCATACTGGATATTAAGAGGACACTGATGGACTAGAATGCCTGTTTAAAGTGCACCAATTGCTGATTGTTCAATTATGCATGCCCAACTTATAGAATCTAAATTGCCAATAGAACGGAGCACTTATGCTTTAGACTAAGGCCACCAAGTCTGATACCAAGTGATAGCTAGTGGGGTATAAAGCCCCCGGAATAGTGGGCGCTGGAGCAGTGGAACTCCATTCTCTGAAATCGGAGCTCCATAGACTACCTTTGTGATGAGCTGGAGTCGCGTTTGTGAACCAGAACTAAACATCCAACATCAGTAGCTGACCTCACTAATGTGTTTCTGGCTGAATGCAAGCAGATCCTTACAGCAGTGTTTCAACATCCAGTGTAAAATCTTCCCAGAATAGAAGGTGGGAACAAGTCACTAAGTTGCAAGAAACTAGCAAGTCCCAAGTCAAGGCAGTCGAGTCTCGAGTCAAGTCCTGAGTCGGTACAGCCGGGTCTTGATTTTAAGTCCCAGTTCCAGTCTTTGTTTCCTAAACAAGTCAGTATGCATTCTTCAGCTAAATTAAGGTCATTTGAACACTGAACACCAACAATCACGTTAACTGTATTATAGCCTTTTAATGACCATGTTAGTAGTTTATGACTATACATTAAGTTTTATTGTCGTTACAAATAAAATACAAAACACACAGTGCATGGATAACCATAACAGGCATAATGATATAGGCAAAGAGTAAATATTTCAAAGGACTGTTGAACTTAAAATTTATATATGTTTGAAAATAATTTGTATGTTTTTTTTGGAGGAATCACAGGATTCAGTTAAAAACTAGCTTAGCACTAAAACTAACTCAGAAAACTAAAAACAGCCACTTCACAGAACAAACTTCAATGATACAACAAAATGATGGTGAATGACGAAGCTGAAGTTCCATTCCACCTTAAATGGTGCGGCAGTTACGTTCCAGTGCCTCACTGTTGTGTCATTTAAAGTGGAACAACGAATTCAAATATGAGGCTGGTGAATAACAAGTCAGCCTCGTGGTGAGTGCTGTGCCTGTTTTACCAGCAGAAACTGTCAAAATCAGTAAAAAAAATGTTATCAGTAAAATCTTTTGTTTTGCTACTGTGAGGAAAAGGAATTGTTTCACCTTGTAAGTGTCTCTAGTAAGACTGGAGTTTAGGTGAGGGTGCATTGATGATTTGCTTATGGAGCACAGTGCCAGACATTTGATGAAGTTGCTGTGCATCAAATTTACTGCAGGAAATGAATCAATTCGCATGGAAAGTAACCAACTGTGTAGCAGTCAGCCAGGCGCCTCGCCGTGTTTCATCCACTTTGGGTCTCGAGTCTTTCCAAGTCACGGAGCTCAAGTCCGAGTCCAAGTCCGAGTCGCAAATCTTTCTTGATTATGAGTGTCAAAACATCATATTTGTGAGTCTGACTCAAGTTCACACCTCTGCTATTAATACTCTTGACTTCAGAAGAAGCAAAGACTGAGCAAGTATTTACTTTTGGGCCAAATAGTGGAAGTCAGTGAACATCACATTGACTACAAACATAATTTGATGTTCTATAATATTACAACATTGGCCTAATTTGTGTTATCATGTTGTTATGACAACCTCGAGAGTTCTATTGCTTTTATATACAGTATATATAATATTTATATACAGTTAAATAAATACAGTAAGAAATGAATAAACTGGCCGTGAACGCAGCGTTTAATATGTTTTAATGTTCAGTTCCTTCCTCCTAATTATAGCTCCTTAACGAGCAGCTTGTTGGTACGTCAGAGTAACGAGCTCCGCCCACTCGCTGCTCAGCCGGCAGTTCGTCCCCAGCTCCTTAGACTAAATTCCCAAACTGTCGTCACCACTGAGCAGCTTTTCAGTCAGCAGTTGTGACAGAAGATCCTAAACAACCTGGAATCGGCCAGAAATGAACTGAATACTGTTCGTCAAACGTGTCTGATCTTCAGTCTGACCAAATCAGACTGAGCCATAAAACTGCACCAATATCAGGTTCAGCTCAGTTTGGTCAATTTTTGCCAGATCAGTATTAATGTTGTTTTGTTCCAGCCAGTCTGTAAAGCATCTCACAGCACATTTAGTTTGCTTGTTGTTTTCTATTCTCTTCTTGCTCAGGGCGTCTCCTACAGCTGTTAAAGTTGTTGCTTAGCAACGGCATCTCAGCAGAGTAATACACTGTGAAAAAAATGTGCTGTAATGGTAAAATAACAGCACGGTCAGAGCATTTCTCAACCAATCAGCTTGCGTGGCTGGAACTAACTGTTGTATAAAAAATCATACAGTAGGATCCATTTGTCTTTTACACAGAAACACTGTGCAGTTGTCTCATATATGCATCTTTAATCCTTCTCTATGTTGCCAAGAAGAGCGATACAGTTATACATTTTCCATAGTGAACAGCAGTGATCTCCAAATCTGATGATTTGGTCTCTAACTCCAGAGGTTAACTGGCCTTGGATGCAGTGGCATGCCAGAGCCAAACTTCTGGGTTTGGCCGTAATAATTTAAACACAGGTTACAGAGGGGAGCTAATAAGTTCCAAATGGGCGTCCTGCAACTTTTCATTTTTGTAATGTTTACACAGCTTTGCTGGTCTTGAGTAACGAGGCTTGTGGCTCAACAAGGTCTAAAGCGCATGCCTTCCCAACTGTCACTGAAAAGAAGCCACTTCTTGCTGAAAGCGCTCCCTGATGTGTCAGTAACTCGCTACCATGCGGCCTTTTCTTCAGCCTTTCCACTCCCACTGCAGCAGTTCAACTGAATGCAGTTCATGAACAGAGTAATTACAATCAGATTGTTTTCATTCGATATAATGAGAGTATATTCAAAGGCCACAGTTCTACAGGTGTTTAGATCATTCATAGACAAGGCAGCTTTACCTCAGAAAACAGGCCTCATCTTAGATTTAGCTGTAAACGGCCTGTGCATTCATAACAAAACCTCATCTTTGAAATTGTAGCTTTATGAGAGAAGTGAAAAATGTTTTACAATACAATAAGATTTTAATGTAAAAAATATAACATGCAATTTTGGATAGTTCCTATTTTTCTCATTGTCATGAAATGGTTGAATATATATATATATATATATATATATATATATATATATATATATATATATATATAATTCTCTGGACCTAGACAGTCCATTGAAATGAAAACCTAGCCCTCTAATGCTAGTTTCCCCTGGATTTCCCAGGATTCTTTATATCTGTAATTAATATATCTTAATTTATAATTATATCTCAATTTATATCTGGTTTTGACATCAAGAAAGCATCCGTCTTCATGTAAACTGTGTTCTCAGACCTTCCCTTTCACCTCGCATTGCTTACTAGCAGCTCAATGCAGTATCACAACAGAGAGCCAACAGTGGCCTAATTAATCTGATAACAGAGTTACAGTAAGATATACTTTATTTGCCTATATTACTTTCAGAGTTGATATCGTTTCCCTGGCATATTGGCCACTAGGGGGCCTGCAGAAAGAGTTTTACACTTTGGTGAGGAAACATTATACACTCTTTAAAATGAAATGGTTTTCTTTGCATGATCCACTTTTGTTTCCTTAAAATATCTTTCAATGTATGAGCCGTTGGAACTTTTTTGGAAATAAGCTGAGATCCTTTACCCGTGGCATTATCAAATAGCGGCCCAACTCTGCACAAAGAGGCTATGGACGGTTTTGTGTGGAAAAATAACACACTCTTAAAAATAAGCACGCTAAAAAGGTTCTTTGGGGTGATGCCATAACACAACCACTTTTGGTTCCCTAAAGAACCTTTCAACATTTTGGAAATTGACATGTGCGAATATTCTTACGTTTAAAGAACCACACAATGCAAGGTTTCTATACAAAAAGAGTTGTTAGAGAAGACATTCAAGCCAAGAACCATTGAGGAACCTTTATTTCTTAAGAACGTATATAAGCCAACTTGGGTCCCACTAGCGTGCTCATTTCTGTCATTATGGGGGATCATTTTTGACCCCACCGCCTGGATGTTGACTCTCGCTCTCTAAAGCGAGTAGGCCTGAGCAGTGGGTAAGCAGCGAAAGAGCTGGTCCCACCGGCTGATTTGTGGTGTTCATTGGTCATGCTCTGCGGCTCACCGTACGAGTATTAAAAAGTGCAGGCCTTTGCAGTCTCACTGTTTTGATCTTGAGGTTGACTTGGCTCAAGCGTGCTGCCCAGGCTGGTTGTGCTGGGGACGTCTCTGTGCCAACCTAAATATTCACACTCTGAAACTGTACCCAGACTCTGCCATCTATACCCACTCTGCTTGCTACGTCAAGAGGTCTTTTTTTTTTTCTTCATACATTATTTTGACTTCCTGAGAGTGCGGGACAATTGGTCAGTTCATGGAGAGTTGGAGTTCAGCTGTGTTGTTTTGAACTGTTCATCTTCAGAGTGACACATTAATTGAATGCATGGCCAAGACCCTGTATTTACACACGCACATTTGAAAATGTTATTGTAGACGCAAGCCAGCTTCAAGAGGAACGTTGAAGCTCAACGTTGCTCGCTCCGAGTGATGGACATTCATCAAAAACTCAATACATCAAATCACTGGCTGGAAGAAAGAACATTCCCTCAACTGAAGCTCGTCACAGAATCCATTTGTGCCTCGCAGCCTAAAATTGTGGCGTGGCTGTTTGTGCAGAAACAGCAACAGGGTGGATTCAAAAGTAAGCAGTAGTCATCGCATGCTGCATTATGAACTGTAAAAAAGAACAGTAAAAAGTCTGGTAGCAGGGACGCCAGACAACCTGTTGATTTAATGTTTTTCTCAATGTCGGTAAAAGTCTGTAAAATTACAGTCATTACATGTCTTGTAAATACTGCCTTTCACTGCCTTGTTGCCTTTTTTGAACTGTAATTTGAACAGTTTCACTAGTTTAACTAGTTATTCTGACAGAGTATTTTATCATTATAATAACTGAATAATGGAAATGTCTGTGAAATAGGGGTGATTGGTTTTGTGAAATTCTATTTTTGTAAATTCACAGCAGTAGTGTTGAAATACAGTATGTATGTTCTTGATCACATGCATTTAACATTTCTTCAAAAATAATGATTGATTTATATTTCACAGCACTTTTTTGACAAA
Organism: Pygocentrus nattereri; assembly: GCF_015220715.1. Lineage (NCBI taxonomy): Eukaryota > Metazoa > Chordata > Actinopteri > Characiformes > Serrasalmidae > Pygocentrus > Pygocentrus nattereri. The sequence continues at coordinate 4,879,717 of NC_051231.1, read as the reverse complement.
CATGGTACCACATTGGCAAATGAGTTAGACAACGCTACATACTCACCAGACATGTTCAATCTATATGCAAAACATATAATGAAAGAAGCAGGTTTGCATGGATGTGATCGAGGATTCAGGATTGGTGGAAGAAACAACAGCAATTTTGTGGATGATACAACACACATAGCAGAACTTCTGGAAGAACTGATAGGCCTTATTGGGACCTCGGGTAACAAAGAATACAAAGCAATGAATCCACAGCCAAGTCAAGCCTCATCTCTTCCTTGAGGCTGAAATGGCACAAATGAAGTGAAATTTTGTGTAACACAGATCTGATGCTTTCAGAGCTGTGCAGACAAACAAATCTGGTCTTTTCAAATCTGACCTGAGGCTATGTTTACATTACCAGGTTAAAGTGGCACAAATTTTTTTTGCCCTAATGTGACTCAGATCTGATGTTGTGGACACAAATCTGATCTTTTCAACTCTGTCCTGAACCATTTTCATATGTGGTCCTAGATCAGATGTGTTTATCCGATTTGTGGCCATGTGACCTTAATGTGACTCTCAGATCGGAATTCATGTGCTTTTTCTCCACTGCACATGCGGCATCATTCAGCGTTACCATGGCAGCAGCGCCGAACAGACGTTAAAGCCTGTAAATGGTGGAAAAGCAGCTCATCTCACCTTTTTTCTCCTTCGTCTGGCTCTAATAATGAAGCTGAGAGCTGATCAGAGTTAATGATCTTCTCAGCGAAGCTCGTTCGGCTCGTTAGTTTGTGCTGATGATGCAGTGATTCAGTCACGTGACGTCACTGAGTAGGAGGAGCTCATGTGGGTCATTTCAGGACACCGGTTCGTTCATTTTAATGACAGATTTGAATCACTTACCTAAACGAGTGTGAACCATCGTGCCAGAGAGATCGGATTTGAGCAACGAGGCTTATAATGTGAACATAGCCAAAGTGGCTCAGGTTGGATTTGAAAAGATCAGGTTTGTTTGTCCACACAGCTCTGAAAACATCAGACTGAGTCACATTAAGGCAAAAATCTGATTCGTGCCACTTCAGCTTAGTAATGTGAACGTATTCTTTCATAAGTGTTACTAAATTGGACATGTATCGGATTTGTGGCCATGTTAATGACGACACCCAGATCAGAATTCATGTGTTTCCATCATTTATCATTAATGTGGCAGCAGGTGCCAAACTTAAAATCAGTGCCAGTAAACGGTGCAAAAAACTAAGTGTCTGACCCTTTTTTTTGCCTTCGTCTTGCTCTTATAATAAACAGCTGAGAGCTGCTCACAGCTAATTGTCTTGGCAGGGAAGGCCTGCTCTGCTGTTTAGTTTGTTTGCTGTTCAAGACACATATGTTTCATAGAGGAAGAGGAGCACCAGCAACAGGGCCTTGTTCTTCATTACAAGCCTCACATCTCACGTCTGATATTTTGTTCACATAAGGGCTTGATGGCATGATGGTTCACACTTAGGTAAGTGATTCAAATCTGTCAATGATGTGAGCAAATCTGCCTGAAACCACCGTCATGCACACACTCAAATCGGTGACCTCATGTGAATGAATCACGTGCGTCATGAACAACAAACAAAGTAAACAGCAGAACGAGCCTCTGCTGCGAAGATAATTTGCTTAGAGCAGCTCTCAGCTGTTCATTATTAGAGCGAGATGAAGGTGGAAAAAGGTCAGGGGTGTTGTTTTCCCACCCTTTACTGGCACTAACTTCAAGGTAAGGTGCTGCTGCCATGCTAACACTGAATGATGGAAAACACATGGACTCCAGTCTGAGCGTTCTCACTTGTAATGTGACAAACAATGATAATGTCAAATCCACAGTGACGGAGGTGCTGGGATTCAAGAAAAGCAGTGGTGGACGACCGCATATGTGGACATATTTCCATATTGAGCTCTATTTACACAAAGTTAGGTTAGTTCATCATTTATGTTGAACAGACTCTCCCAAAGTTTTACGCTGCTGCGCTGACGTTGAACCGCGTGCTGCACTGGGTCGGTATGACCAACAGGTCAAAACCAGCTCTAAACAAAGTGACCGCTGGGCCCTGATTGGTGCTCTGGCTTTGCGCTTCTTTCGTTTTGACATGTTACGTTTTTATACACACAGAAACCAAAAGGACCGACAGATTTCTCAAAATGTAGGAGGAAAAAGTCGGATATTAGACTCCATGATTGAAAGGATATTAGACTCCATGAGTGAAAGGAAAAAGTCGCCCAAATGGAAAAACTTCATTAAAGTACAGATACTCAAAAAACTACTTAGTACAGAAACTAATTACATTTACTTAGTTACGGTCCACCACTGAAGAAAAGTTTGAAGCCAAAAGTTTGTCTGGTGCAACATAAGAGTTTTGTACCGTGAGAGCAATTGTTTGGAGGGTGAGCTGATGCACCTCCATCTCTCCTGGATCCTACATAGTTAATGACATTTTCGTTGTAACCATGTAACCACAGCAACCTATGGCATATGGGTATATATAAGCTGAAGGTTGTGACTTCGATCCTGACAAAGTCAAGATTTGGGGGCTGTTGTGGGCTGGATGTTAGGGAACCAGCCTTGTGACTGGAAGGTCAACAGTTTGATCCCCTGACAGGGTGTGACTGAAGTGCCCTTGGGCAAAGCACCTAACCTCCAACCGCTCCCTGGGCACTGTGGACAGGGCGGCACACTGTTCTAGGCAAGTGTGTTCACTGATCCCTTAGTGTGTGTACACACTAATCCTAACCCTCACCCTAGTGCTAATCCTAACCTTAACTTTAACCCAAAACCTAATCCTAAACCTTGCTGTGGCCCTAATACTTACCCTAAACTAAAGCTCAGAACAAATCCTAATCCTCACCCTGGCCCTAATCCTGACCCTACTCTCAACCTCAACCCAACAACCTAATCCTAAATCTCAACCTGGCCCTAGTCCTAACCCTAGCCTTAACGTCAACCCAAAACCTAATGCTAACCCTCACCCTGACACTAATCCTAATCCTAACTTTAATGTCAACCCAAAACCTAATAATTATCCTCACCATGGTCCTAATCCTAAACCTCATCCTGGTGCTAATCTTAATCCGAACCTTAACCTCAACCCAAAAACCTAATCCTAAACTTAATTTTAACCCAAAACCTAATCTTAAACCTTACTGTGGCCCTAATCCTAACCCTAAAATAAAACCTCAAACCAAAACCTAATCCTTTCCCTCACCCTAATCCTAACCCTAACCTTAACCGAAACTTAATCCAGTGAAGCTCCAGGTTCGGGATGGTGACAGGTTGTCTGTATCAGCTGGTTGAGGATGTTGATGGTCTGCATTAAACTTGTTAATGTTCAGCTCCTCTCAGGTTGAACACCAAATAATCTCCAAATAATGTGAAAAACAACGGGATTCAACAGATTATTAACAAAATTGAATTAATTAAAGTTAATTAAAAGTCTCATGATACTGAATGTATTCACTGCTGCTACGTCATTGATGTGTTGTGAATGTTACTTACATAGATAGATAGATAGATAGATAGATAGATAGATAGATAGATAGATAGATAGATAGATTGATAGACAGACAGACAGAAAGACATAGATAGTTAGACAGACAGACAGACAGACAGACAGACATACAAACAGAAAGACAGATAGATAGATAGATAGATAGATAGATAGATAGATAGATAGATAGATAGATAGATAGATAGACATACAAACAGAAAGACAGACAGATAGATAGATAGATAGATAGATAGATAGATAGATAGATAGATAGATAGATAGATAGACATACAAACAGAAAGACAGACAGATAGATAGATAGATAGATAGATAGATAGACAGACAGACAGACAGACAGACAGACAGACATACAAACAGAAAGACAGATAGATAGATAGATAGATAGACAGACAGACAGATAGATAGATAGATAGATAGATAGATAGATAGATAGATAGATAGATAGATAGATAGATACTTTATTGATCCCGAAGGAAATTTAGCAATATTTAGCAACAATACATATGTAAATATATAACTTTTCAACAGCATAGCAATCGTAACGCCTCTCAACTAAGGGTTAACGACCCCATGCCTTTCATAAAAACACCAAGTCAAGCAGTTTTAAACCATATGTACCAAACTGCAGTCTGAACTGCTTGTCTCTACCACAGTAGGCTTTCCCACAGCCAGCTGGTTTATCGCTTATTCAAACCTGTAATTTTTTGGATCTGAAACTGTTTCTGCATTTCTCCCGCAGGACACTAGTCTTTCACAGTCTAGGAGCTTAGAAATGTTTAAATGGCATTTTCCCCCCATTCGTGCTAACTCACACCATCAGTTCACCATCCTATTCATGGCAATGTGGAATGAGCTCTGAGGCCTTCGCCTTTCTGAATGTGACGAACTGCAGTACCACGTGTTACGGCTGCAGGGGATTATACTCAACGACTGGCCGACCAGTCAAATGAGACAGGACACTTTTCTTTACACAGGGTTACACTAGTCACCCACTCACTCTTACTGAAGCACGATTGCTCACACAACAATTAAAATGAAAGCGCCAAAAAGCATCAGTGCACCGTCCACTAGGGGTGCAAATTCTGACTAATTTGAATACTCAATTATATGTAAGAATTAACTATAAATAAATAGATATTTATATAACTGTATGGCAGGAAAAACAGCAGTAACAATGTTTTAAGTTATGTGGATATTAAACTTGTTACACTCTTAAGCTGGAGTTACACTACACGTCTTTTACCCCAATTTTAGGCCCGATTCTCAGTCTGGCTGAGTCTGAGCTGGTCGGCTCTAGTCTGCAGATTTTTGGGTCAGTCAGAGTCGACAGTTAGGGGAGAGTTGAGTCGTGTTCGAGGGGCACTTTTTAAGCATAATCTAATGTAAACTGGTCAACGACTCAATCTCAACAGATTCCTGCAGCAGCCAATGAAAACTGAGAGTGCGAAAGAAGAAAATGCAGCAAATAAACAAAGAAAAATGGCAAAAAGTCTCTCACGTGTGGAGCGAAGCTTTCAATGAGCTGAGTTTAAGGCACGATCGAGTTTATGTACATTTAAATTTCTAAAAATACCAAACTGATCACATTTTAAATCCATGATCCTCACTTTAACATGTTTACCTGCTGCTTATTTACTGTGTCGGCGCAAAGCAAACAGCAGCAGCAGCTCCATGCGCGTTTAATTGGGAGTCCTAGTAACAAGAGAACACGAGAGTTTTAAAAACATATTTAACCATAAAAGACATTTAAACATAAATTGGGAATGCTTTTCCTTCCATACTGTGACATACAAAAAAGGTAAAGGCTGACGTTAAACTTATTATTAATTAAACTTCTTATTAAACTTGTTTATTTTTTTATTATTAACCTTAAGGCTTTTTATTATTTTTTTTTATTGGGATTTATTTGATTTATTTATTGACTTTTTATTCAATGCAAATAAATTATATGATTAAAATCATTCAAACAGTAACAGTTTGAGTGGACAAAAGCAATATTGCTTATCAATATTAATCTAACAAATACTTTATTAAACTAATTTTTCAGTTATGTAGTGATGAATGGAAGGAATTGAAGGGCCTATAGTGTAAATGTTTGGGCACTTTTGTCAAGTCATTTTTTTTTTTATGTTTTGAGTATAATAAGTTGAAACTTTCTCTATAGAGAACACACTTCTGCACATTTTAGTATACAATTAATGGGGCGGGGGGACAAAACATGAAATATGGACTGCAAAAAATTAATGGCACATGTTTTTCAACATTAAATTCAGCAAATTAGCAGAAAATGTTATAATAAAGTATTCTCTGTATTTCTTTTGCCTGACCGTATGTAGGGCACGGTGGCGCAGTGGGTAGTGCTGTTGCCTCACAGCAAAAAGGGCCTGGGTTCGATTCCCGACCAGGCAACCAGGGTCCTTTCTGCGTTGAGTTTGCATGTTCTCCAGTTTCCTCCCACAGTCCAAAGACATGCAGTCAGGCCAAGTGGACATACAAAACTGCCCCTAGATGTGAATGTGTATGTATGTCTGTCTGCCTTGTGATGGACTGGCGACCTGCCCAGGGTGTGTCCTGCCTTCCGCCCAATGACAGCTGGGATGCTCCAACACTCCACCGTGACCCAGAAGGATAATCGCTTTAGATGGTGTGTGTATTTGTGGTTTAAGGGGGTTAAAATGAAATGCACAGTGTGGTGTACTGTATCAGCCTGTGCTTACTTGTGTCATCATTCCCAGTGCTACATGCTTGACTGTCTTGCTTTACTGCCATTATGACGGTGCACTATTTAACTCATGGCTCTGTGCCAGGATGTCATGGGTGGGGCTTGCGGAACCCAACGCCCAGCCATGTTCCCAGGAAGACCAGGTCACCCTGCCCGGTTTTGAGGCCTGTTCTTCTGGAGCATGACGTGACCTTGCCCATCCACACCTTCTGTGACCAGTGAGGTCAAACCCAAGAGTCATGAGAACGTGCCGAGTGTTTACCTAACTCCATCTGACTTAGAAACCTCCACCACCCTAAAACAAGGGGAAGTTACATTGGACATGTTACGATAACAGTGTGAATCACTGCTGTTTCCACTGGAGCAATGCAATGGACTGCATGCAGAGGCTAGAAACTCACTCACAGTGAAAACATCAAACCAGTGTGATGTGTATTAAAGCCCTGTTTGGTCACTAGATCAAAGCATTTGTGCACAGCTGTTCAAATGTTTGGAAACACTTGGACATATTAACCACATTTTAAACCAACATTCAAAATCAAGCTCCAATCTGGCTTCAGATTATGTCATTTCTGAGAAAAGTTAATAGACAAGAAAAGAAGAAAAAGAAAGATGCTGCGGTGGTGTCAGAATAATGGTCTGACCACCCCAGAGTCCAGACCTCAACATCAGTGAATGTGTTTGGGATTCATTTGATCCTGAGAGGCAGAAAAAGCAACCAACTCCTCCGACTAAACTTTGGAGGTCTGAAAAAATGTCCCTGCAGATTTCTGTGAAAAACTCAAAGTTGCCTGATGTTTGTGCAACTGTACTTCATGGCCTTTTTGACCAGAAATTAAATAAATGAGAGGGTGATCTCGGAGTGTTACACAGTAAATCTTGCAAAGTAGACACCAGAAAGAAAGCTCACAAAAATTAGTCACCTGTGACTGAAACCTATTGACAATTGTGTTCCTACACAAGCACGAATGACTTCAATGTTCAGCCACTCCTGCATCAAAGATTTGTGCAGGTTCTACTTGCTGATTCAGGTAGTCCCACAGATTTTCAACAGGATTCAATTCTGGGGATTTTGTGGGCCAGTCCAGATGTGAGAATGGTCCTGAATGTTCATCATGACAGTCAGTCACATTTGCAGCCCTGTAAATGCAAGAATTGTCATCTTGGAAAGCAGGGATAGGAATGTTATGTTCCTCATGAGGATGATGAGCAAAAGGCAAATCCTGGTTGTCCAGCAGCTCAATGCAGGCACTGTGGATCATATTCACTGTCACCTCAACCAAAGGACCCATTTCTACACAGGTAAAACACCCCCAAAACATCACAGAACTCCTCCAGCTTGAACCATACCTTGCACACAGTCCTCATTGGCTTCCTGAGGTCTATGATGAACATGATACCCAGCATCATTCACATACAGGCAGAAACAAGATTCATCTGACCAGATAACATATTTCCAGTCATGAACAGTCCAGTTGTTGTGTCTCTTCACCCACTGTAACCAGGCAACTTGTGAGCAGAAGTGAACAAAGGCCTCTTGCGTTCCACTCTGCTCCATATGTTCATGGTATGCAGTTCCCTGCGGTGAGTTCTTTTAGAAATTGGTCGTGACTGACCTGCATTGACCTCTAGAAGCAATTCTTACCTGGAAATGAAGCAATTTTTATTCACAAGACGTCACTTTCCTCTTTTGGCCACAATTCTGACAAGAATTTGCAGATTTTTGCCTCTGCTGGTCGGCCTGTATAACCACATGCTTCAAAAGACCTGCAAATTCAGCTACTTCCTTCACACAAAGGCCTTTGGCAGCCCCAAAGGCAGTCACTACCTTTTAACAATCATTAACATCTGCTTTGCAACCCATTTTCCACACATCAAACGAGACATTCACTGCACTATACCACCTCTTCTCAATCTATGAATCCCGTCACACATCCTGCAGGTATTTATAGCCGAATCATCCTCGTGCAATGATATCTGCAGGAGCTTGAGTTTAAAACCACCTTAAACATGCAAGGTGGCAAATTTTTTTGTCCACCCCACCAAAATTCAAGGCTTATTACAGTTTACTTATTAATATATATATATATATATATATATATATATATATATATTATATACTCACCAGCCACTTTATTAGGTACTAGTAAAAGGCTGGACCCCTTTTTACCTTCAGAACTTTTTATTCTTCATGTCATACTTTCAACAAGGTGTTGGAAACGTTCCTCAGAGATTCTGGTTGGTTATTTGAGTTCCTGTTGCCTTTCTATCATCTGGAACCAGTCTGCCCATTCTCCTCTGACCTCTCACATCAACAAGGCATTTTCGTCCACCCAACTGACCGCTCACTGGATATTTCCTCTTTTTCGGACCGTTCTCTGTGAACCCTAGAGATGGTTGTGTGTGAAAATCCCAGTAGATCAGCAGTTTCTGAAATACTCAGACCAGCCCGTCTGGCACCAACAACCACGCCACGCTCAAAGCCCCTTAAATCCCCTTTCTTCCCCGTTCTGATGCTCGGTCTGCACTTCAGCAAGTCGTCTTGACCACCTCTACATGCCTAAATGCACTGAGCTGCGGCCGTGTGATTGGCTGATTAGCTATTTGTGTTAACAAGCAATTGAACAGTGTATTATTAGTGTATTATATTAGTGTACCTAATAAAGTGTCTGGTGAGTGTATATACACACACATAAATCTAAGCCATAAATCCTTGCAGAGGATTTGCAAATCCTTACAGATTCCTTACAGATTCTCAGTGTACTCTGTATCTCTGTACTCTCTGGATAAGAGTACTTTCCAAATAAGAAAATGTAAACATTAATTTTGTCACTTGTTTTCAAAAATGAGCTTAGTGAGATCTGAGAAATGCTTTAAGGGTTAACTGTGTGAATCATAAGATGCATTCTAAGATGCCCAATATTATATTAATATGGTGAAAAGACAATAAAACCTCTGACGTCTTTCGGAGGAGAATTTTTTTTTGAAAGGTTTGTTTTTACAGTAAAATCAGCACCGGGCTGGTCCCAATGCCCACCCTGGCCTGGGAATGCACAGAGACATGGGAAGCATGGGTCACTGCCATGCTTTGGAGCTTATCTGTGGGCAGTGGGAGTAGCTCCTTACAGCCCTGCCCTCACAGCTGCCTGCCCTGGTCATTTCCTCCAGGCCAGGATATTACTCACAGCGTCAACACAAAGCGGCCAAACTCCACTGCAGCTCCACTCGCTCAGACACCTGTCCAAAGTCGGGGATTCCCTGGGATGGGCACATAGCGCTGCCCATTAGACAAAGAGCAATTTTATTTGGTTATCTGAGGCGTTTTCTTTAGATAATGTGAAATTCAGATAATACTGACAAAATACTGTCAGAAATAAAGCAGAAAAAAATCTATTTAAAGGAAAAGGATACAGAAGCCTCAAAAAAGAAATATAAGAAAAAAATGTTTTGTCTATTTTTGCCGTTATTACAGCTTCCATTCTTTTCAGAAGACTTCAGAAGTTTTCACAGAAGTTGAAAGTCTTAGACGTTGGCTGCATTTTCTATTTCCTGTGGTCCAATAGTCCCAAACACATTCAGTGATGTTGAGGTCTGGATTCTGAGGTCAGTTCATTGTTCTGAGAGCAGCAGCAGCTTCTTTTTTTCCTTTTTTGTCTATTTCCTTTCCTCAGTAACAACTTCTTAACAGCTACACATCCTTTCAGTGGAAGGACGAGCAGAATCACCTGTGAAACTGAAGAACTGAAGCAACAGTGAAGATTGATTTTCATTGTAAAGCTCCATATTTAAGTAAGTAAGTAAGTAAGTGATACTGTTTTGATCCCACAACCGGGGAAATTCCATCTCCGCATTTAACCCATCCATGCAAGTGAAACACCACACACACACTAGGGGGCAGTGAGCACACTTGCCCGGAGCGGTGGGCAGCCCTATCCACGGCGCCCGGGGAGCAATTGGGGGTTAGGTGTCTTGCTCAAGGACACCTCAGTCATGGACTGTCGGTGCTGGGGATTGAACCGGCAACCTTCCGGTCACAGGGCCAAATCCCTAACCTCCAGCCCACGACTGCCCCAAATCATCTGATTACTGAGTTTAAGACCAGAGTTAGGTTGAGGATTAGACTTAGTAAAAAAAAAAATCAAATAAACCTTATTATATAACCCTAAATTATATATAAAGAATGAATCATGAATAAAACTTAATTGAAAAAATTCTGTCCCATGTTTTCAAGTCACTACTGTAACTCTAAGAGCTTTAGTCCATAGATGGAGTTTGATTTTAACCATATTTTATAGCAGGAAGTGAGACTGCATCCCTGTCCCTCATGGTTCCATGGTAAGAAGGTCCCATTGTTTTGATGTAAATGTGTCCCAGAGTCTGAAAATCAGTGTCTAGCAGTAAGAATGGTCATTACTGAAACATGTTTTCAGCAGTTACGCAAAGATTTTTGTGTTTTAATAAAAAATATAGTGACTTTTATGTGCGTACAACTGTTCAAAGCTGTGTTTGTTAGTCATGTACTGGCTTGTGTTTTTAAGTTCTGCTCAAAATTAACTAAAATTGTCACCAGCAAAACAGTCACTGTACTGAAATATTTGGTAAAGTTTGTTTGTTTTGGTACTGAGAAAACTGAATGTTCAGTTAAGGTATAGGGTCACTCATAGCAAAAGGATCTTAGTCTAAAGTCTGAGTCAGTTACGTCCAAAACAGGTTTTGATGTCAGACTTTGAGCCAATTCGGTCGATGTGGAAGGTAAGGCCATGCAGAACGATCACATGCACAGGCTCAGGGGAGCACTGCACTCGTGGCAGTGGAGTGGTCACTGCTTGTTTAGAATGTGTGTACGTATTTATTGTGCCTAGATGTGCCAAGCTGTGGGGCTGTGTCACTAACATGCCTTGTATGGCTAGAGGTGACCTGCTCGCTGGCCTGGTCGTTCCCTAAAGCATAGGCTCAAAGCACTGTGTTTCCTATGTCTTATTCTATGCCAAAATCACAGTGGTGTCAGAAGTGAGATAGCACCATCCCAGTGGTCTGAAGTGGAGCTGTGTGAAAAACCGTGATGACAGCACCGCAAGGCTCCACATGGAAGACAGCGCGGTGATATTCAACGCCACAGCCAGCACAGCAATGCGCGATGATGACGCCAGTGCAGGAGGCCTGATGATGAAGCCGGCAGGGTGGCAGTGGAGTGGTTGCAGCACCAGTGACAGTGCAGAGCGCATTGTGCTTGCCATCAGGGGCTTGCCGATATCCCCACTCTGACCAGGCATGCTCATGAACACTAAGAGGGGCACATCAAATGGCTGGAAAGTGACCATCGTCTAGCTCAGATCAGTCACCAGTAGTGACCCCCCAGTGTGCACAAATGGCACTCATGCCAGCACTGGTGGCATGGTGGGCGGCAGAGAGAGTGAACAGCTCATGGTAGGTGTGTGCCCTCCTAAAAAGGACTTCAATGTTACATATCCTTGGTGTTCATTAGTTCAAGTTGTGGGTGTATGTTAGGTACGTTTTGTTGTGTATAGTATGCAAGTTATTTGTGTGTGAGGGAGAGTCACCATAAGGGGGAAGCCCGTGGCTTGTGGTGACCCATGCCACAGGATTGGATGTATGTTATGTGCCGTTCCGCCTGGTATTGAATAAAAAGCACCCGTCATGGTGTTTTTAACTCTTTGCCAACACTACAATGTGTGTGTGTGTGTGTGTGTGTGTGCGCGTGTGTGTGTGTGTATATATATCCATGATGCCATATCCTACCATTATATCAAAACAAACCTGTTTCACAGTTCCCATTTGCTAAGATATTTATTACTACAAAATTGTATTTAAAAAAGTGTTAGCACGTTGTGGTAGCTGGAGGCTGGTGCAATAGGAAGGCTTCTACTTCAGTATCCCATATTTATTTATGATCTACTCATAGTAAATTTGTAGCACACTGCATTACAGTACATACACTATATGGCTTTACACAGTGCCGTTACATAATCATTCAGAATGCTACTAGATGATTACTTTAAAATGCAACATATATATATATATATATATATATATATACTGGAGATTTGCATATTACATTTATTAAAATGTATTCCGTTCTGAAGTGGAACTGTGTCATAAAGCAAAGGGTTTTGCTATTCTTTCTGGATTGATGGCCTTGAGAGAGACAGAGAGAAAGAGAGAGAGAGAGACAGAGAGAGAGAGAGAGAGAGAGAGAGAGAGAGAGAGAGAGAGAGACAGAGAGAGAGAGACAGAGAGAGAGAGAGAGAGAGAGAGAGAGAGAGACAGAGAGAAAGAGAGAGAGAGAGAGACAGAGAGAGAGACAGAGAGAGAGAGAGACAGAGAGAGAGAGAGAGACAGAGAGAGAGACAGAGAGAGAGAGACAGAGAGAGAGAGACAGAGAGAGACAGAGAGAGAGACAGAGAGAGAGAGAGAGACAGAGAGAGAGAGAGAGAGAGAGAGAGAGACAGAGAGAGAGAGACAGAGAGAGAGACAGAGAGAGAGACAGAGAGAGAGAGAGACAGAGAGAGAGACAGAGAGAGAGAGAGACAGAGAGAGAGACAGAGAGAGAGAGAGAGAGAGACAGAGAGAGAGAGACAGAGAGAGAGAGAGAGAGACAGAGAGAGAGAGACAGAGAGAGAGACAGAGAGAGAGACAGAGAGACAGAGAGAGAGAGACAGAGAGAGAGACAGAGAGAGAGAGAGAGAGAGACAGAGAGAGAGAGACAGAGAGAGAGACAGAGAGAGAGAGAGAGAGTGAGAGAGAGACAGAGAGAGAGAGAGAGAGAGACAGAGAGAGAGAGAGACAGAGAGAGAGAGAGAGAGAGAGACAGAGAGAGAGACAGAGAGAGAGAGACAGAGAGAGAGAGAGAGAGAGAGAGAGAGAGAGACAGAGAGAGAGAGACAGAGAGAGAGACAGAGAGAGAGAGACAGAGAGAGAGAGAGAGAGAGAGACAGAGAGAGAGAGAGAGAGAGTATGTGAGAGTTTGGAAGAAAGCCATAAAGACTCTCAACAACTTGAGATAAGTGTCCAGCCATTGAATTCCAAAAGTTGTATCAGTAGTGGTGAGCATGTTGGGACAGGCGCTATAAGATCCTGCGGAGTTTTCATTTAGCCAAGAGCTACAAAATAAATTTTTTTCCCCCCAAAACAAAAAATGCCCCTCACCCTGACACGGTTTCGGTTGGGTATATGTGTAAAGAACAAATCCATCAGCGCCGGCCTCTGACGTGAGAATCGCAGGGTGGAATGCGCTGAGCTGATTTACTGTAGTGAAAACACGGATCTGCTCATTAACAAGCGTCCTACAGGACCCACACTGAAGTTCCACCCATAGTGCACTGTAGCACTGTGCACTTCCAATATAGTGATCAATGGGCTGGAGTTGCCAGGGGCTACCGGTCCATCAAGCTGGAGCAATGCGTAAGGTCCTATAAAGAAGGGATTTGGGGCTTTTTACTCATGGTAACAGGTTTCTGTGACCTTTCAGACAATAGTAGTGAGGGCTGTAAAAGGGGAGCCAGGCCTTTGGAGGAATGGAAGAGTTATGGCTAGGAAGGGCTCGTTTCCCATAATAAACGAGGCCCACACTCATGGACTGGACCCTCCCCCTCTGGACTGAGGTTCTAGAACCCTCCACACACACACACACACACACACACATGCACTGAGGTGAATGTTTCTTTGAATGGTTCTCAATACATTAAGTTCCAATAAAGAACTTCTACTTTTCTCATACTGATTTGGGGCAGCACAGCCAAAATTACTAGTGCACTGAGATAAGAACTGAAAACATTTCTTTTGAACTATGTGTAATCTTTACAAATTAGGAGCAAATCAAATCTTCTTGATTACTGTACTAAAAGTATAGAGCATTTTTATTTTAAATATAGTGCTTTATTAAATCTATAAACCCCTTAAAATCCAAGGCTTATTACATACAAAGGCTTATATTTCATTAACTACTTGGAAATCACTGCAAACTGTCTTATGCATCTTTAAAGTAGTGATAGACAACACCTTAGAGAGCTACAGTTTCATCTGCTAACATTGATTGTATTGCTGTTAATGGGGACATGCACACAGCAGAACTCCTCTGGCAGCAGAGTTGAACAAGTGGTTTTCTGTCATTTGGGCCTGGTAGTGGCACCGCACTTTTTGCGATCAACTTTTTATTGTATTTTATATCATTTTTACAACAAGGGTTGGGATAGGTAAGGGGTAGGGAAAGGCAGGACGGTGACATACATTTTTAGGAATATGGACAAAACAAAAATAAAACAAAGACAATACATAAACAACTGCAGGTAAGCAAAATTTCTTGAATGTAGTCATATAAATTCTCAATTCTCACAGTTTCTTATTTTGTCTGTTTTGCCGGTATTTTTAAAACTAGATATCTGGAATTTCATAACTTAAAACTGTGGGGTGATCCAAAGTTGCAAGACAGTTTTCTTGGTAGCTGTAAAATCTGTCATTCTTCGCTGAATCGAAGAAATCTGGAGAGCTGAGTCATCATTTAAAAGACATAAGGCGACAGTGGAATACTGATAGATGGTGGCGAGAAGATACAAATAAATCACAATAATCACAATTCTTGTGCCAGTTTTCGTACAATACTACCAATTTGGGAGGTTCACAGCTACTATGAGCTTCCTCTAAGACATGTGAAGCCAGTCACCATATATGATCGCATTTGCATTGCATTGAGTGATTGACGGGAGATGGGGGCTACTACCCGATGAAGGAAGGGCGAGGCTGGTTATGCCGTCTTAAACTCTCACCCATTGAACTCCTGAAGATTGGACCAATGCTTGAATATATGCAGCACTTGGCTGAGTTGGCTATGACTGCCAACCAATATAATGGTCAACATAATGGTTATGCCATGAATGGTGCAATTTAAGAACTTGGCCCATTAAAATAGAATTCTATAGATTTATGTGGTTATATCCATATGTACTGTAAGGCTCAGCCAACCAGATTTCAGAACCCGATTATCCATCTTATAGTCAATTTTAATTTTAACCTAATAACCTTAATTTCCACCTTCATGCACTGCCCCAGACAAGGCACCCAGCGCAGGCTGTCTCCCACTGCTTCTCCATCACCGACAACAAGCCCCCCCTCTCCATTTAGTCTAGCATGTGTTTATTTCTCATCGTTCCATTCATCATGAAAAGGAAAACCTGAGCCGAGATGTGTCAGAGAGGATTTGGAAAACGTTTAAGTGCTGCTGCTCTTCTTCTCCTCCCCCTCCCTCTGAGCTGACTTTTACATGGAAACCCTGGAAACAAAAAGAAGAAAAAAAAAAATAGGTTCCAGCTGTCAAGCCATAAAGTTTGCTGGAACATCACGAAAGCAACATTTGAGGATGAAACACCGCAGGCTTATGGCTTCAATTAGTGTCAGCTCCGGCTCGAGCTTGTTAAGGCGGCAGCGATGCAAATCGCTATGAGCACCTTTTCAAACTTATCTTCCGAAATGGCCGAGAATGTGGTGCAACTTCTCAACTGCTCAGACTGGGGTACCCTTAGTGGGTCTTTACTACTTTAGAACAACAACAGAGACTCTATTTTTATTGGGTATCAATTTCTGAGAACTCAGAAAACAATCATTGTTAACCAATAAATAAACGGAACACAAGAGGGAAAAAGGCCAACACGTCAAGTAAGGTGCAACTGGGATTACAAGCAACGCTTCAACCAAAAAAGTCAAGTGAAGTTCATCAGTCATCTATAGGCATAGACAAATATACAGGGTGATTTCAAAAAGATTCATCCGATTTCAAAACACTGTATTTATACAACTGTGAGTCGCTTAGGAACCAATCACAATCCAATTGAAAGAGGCGGTCATAGAGTTTCTGACTGTTACTGGAATCGCTCCCTTCGGTTTGCGAGGACAGCGTTTTGCATTCTCCACTTCAATAAGAGTGAATCCGTCATAACGGTCAGTGCAGTGACACCCAATCCAGTATGGGATGAGTTTGACTGTGGTGTTGATGTTGTCTGTACAGCTGTAGGAGGTTCATACTGAGCACTTGTAAAATGACATAATAAACCTTATGCTCAACTAAACCATTTACAGTTTACGGCATTGTCCTGTAATGATTTACAAGTGAAATACGTCATTTTGAAATCAGATGCATTTTTTTGAACCACCCTGTACTACAAAATTCAAAGATAGCTGCTACTGTTTTTAGCTTTGCAATATTCTTGCCACAAATTGGCTAGAAAGGTATAAAATTCCCAAGCATTGAACTATGGAACAGTGGAACTGCTTTCTCTGGACTGATGGAGCTCCATCCAGTAGCTTTGGGCTGAGTTGGAGTGGTGTTTGTGATCTCACTAATGTTTCTATGAATGTAATCAAATCCTCACAGCAATGTTCCAACATCTACTGTAAAGCCTTCCCAGATGAGTAGAGGTTGAACCTACAGCAAAGTGGGGACAAACCCTCCATTAATACCCTTGATTTCAGAGGAAACTTTAGATAAGTGGGTGTCTGGACTACATTTTCCTTTCAATGGAGAATCTCCATTCAAAATGCTGCATAGTCGAGGACTAGGCTTGATCCCTGTCTGGGAAACCAAACCATAGTGTAACAGCACATCATACAGTGTCAGAAACCACATAAGCAAGACTATTTGAGGAAAGTAACTGTAAGCCTTGAGCACTGGGTAGCTGTATTAGCCTCATCGCTCCAGTTCAAAACTAAAGAAGGAAACTTCAGACACCGAACATGTCTTGGGTGATCAGCCACATTTTGAGTAAGGGGAGAACTGTGTCAATTTGATGTTTGGCCGAAACCTCACTCTAAACATTGAGCGCAGGCTTGTGGTAAGTGAATCTCCCCTTGTTTATGGGTATTTTGGCTTATTGTGACGCCGAAATGTGTTCATGACACCAGGGATCTCACACATGGAGCCATTTCCCCTTCTCCCTTCAGAGTGGTGCGGTTTGATTGTTTATGTCTTTGTGTAATTGCAAATTTGTATGCGAGGGGAAAAGGAGAGGTTAAAATGCTAAAAGCGCGAAGGCCAGGATTAAAGGAGGCTCCCGGGACTGTTTATTCGAAACCAAGCCGAGCAGAACGCTTCAAAACGCCGAGCGTTCGCATGGGAGCATGGGGTGGCAACACATCCGCACGTGATTTATGATTCCCCAGCAAACAGATGGAAGCCACGCTTCGGCCCTGGATGCAGAGTGGTGTCATGCAAGGCGCTGGGCTTCACGCAGACAACACCCCACATCCACACAACAGAGAGAAATGACTGCAGCTCCACTGCCGCTTGTCAAACTAATTATGTGACTGTGAAAATAAAGCTCTGTGAAATGCAACTAGTTGCATGAGGATGACAAAGAAATCAGCTGATGCAGAAGAAGTCAGTCTGGTTTCTGTCATTAGGGACTTTTCTGTTCAACTCTATTTATGCAAATGTCAGCACTGCACATGATTAAACCTGAATGGAAATATAAAAAGTGGGTAAATATTATAAAAAAAAAAGTTTTTATGCTCCTGGGTGGTGCGATCGTTTAAGCATTGGCCTTATTGTCTGGAGACTGATCTCTACCGATGCCACAGTCATCCATGTCCAGGGGTCCAAGAGAGTATAATCAACCTCATTCCCTCTGTCCTCTCTCACTGTGTGATACCACTAGTCAATCTAATTGTCATTTAGCTTTGATAAAGGAAAACCTAGTCAAAACGTGCATTAAGCTGTCCAATAATGTTGCAGCTTCTTGACAACATCATATTACAATCCCAAATCCAATGAAGATGGGACGTTGTGTAAAACAAATAAAAACAGAATACGATGATTTGCAAATCCTTTTCAACCTGTATTCAATTGAATACACTAGACGAGATATTTAATGTTCAAATGGATAAACTTTATTGTTTTTTGCAAATATTCACTCATTTTGAATTTGATGCCTGCAACACGTTCCAAAGAAGTTGGGACAGGGGCAACAAAAGACTGGGAAAGTTGAGGAATGCTCAAAAAACACCTGTTTGGAACATTCCACAGGTGAACAGGTTGATTGGAAACAGGTGAGTGTCATGATTGGGTATAAAGGGAGCATCCCTGTCATTCACAACCAAGGACGGGGCGAGGTTCACCACTTTGTGAACAACTGCGTGAGCAAATAGTCCAACAGTTTAAGAACAATGTTTCTCAATGTGGAATTGCAAGGAATTTAGGGATTTCATCACCTACAGTCCATAATATCATCAAAAGATTCAGAGAATCTGGAGAAATCTCTGCAAGTAAGCGGCAAGGCAGAAAACCAACACTGAATGCCCGTGACCTTCGATCCCTCAGGCGGCACTGCATTAAAAACCCACATCATTCTGTAACGGATATTCCCACATGGGCTCAGGAACACTTCAGAAAACCGCTGTCAGTGAACTCAGTTCGTCGCTCCATCTACAAGTGCAAGTTAAAACTCTGCCCTGCAAAGCGAAGCCACATATCAACACCACCCAGAAACGCCGCCGGCTTCTCTGGGCCGAGCTCATCTGAGATGGACTGACGCAGAGTGGAAAAGTGTCCTGTGGTCTGACGAGTCCACATTTCAAATTGTTTTTGGAAATCATGGACGTCGAGTCCTCCGGGCCAAAGAGGAAAAGGACTGTCCGGATTGTTTTCAGCGCAAAGTTCAAAAGCCAGCATCTCTGATGGTGTGGGGGTGTGTTAGTGCCCATGGCAGGGGTAACTGGCACATCTGTGAAGGCCCCATTAATGCTGAAAGGTACATCCAGGTTTTGGAGCAACATCTGCTGCCTTCCAAGCAGCGTCTTTTTCAGGGACGTCCTGCTTATTTCAGCAAGACGATGCCAAGCCACATTCTGCACGTGTTACAACAGCGTGGCATCGTTGTTAAAGAGTGCGGGTACTAGACTGGCCTGCCTGCAGTCCAGACCTGTCTCCCACTGAAAATGTGTGGCACATTATGAAGTGTAAAATACGACAACGGAGACTCCGGACTGCTGAGCAACTGAAGCAGTACATCAAGCAAGAATGGGAAAGAATTCCACCTACAGAGTTTCAACAATTAGTGTCCTCAGTTCCCAAACGCTCACTGAGTGATGTTAAAAGGAAAGGTGATGTAACACAGTGGGAAACACGCCCCTGTCCCAACTTCTTTGGAACGTGTTGCAGGCATCAAATTCAAAATGAGTGAATATTTGCAAAAAACAATAAAGTTTATGCATTTGAACATTAAATATCTCGTCTTTGTAGTGTATTCAAATGAATATAGGTTGAAAAAAGGATTTGCAAATCATCGTATTCTGTTTTTATTTATGTTTTACACAACGTCCCAACTTCACTTTGAGGTTGTACAAGGAGACCTCACTAGTAGAACTGAATGACTAAATTAGGTAGAAAACTTCAAGCACTGGTTAGCTGCATAAGCCTCATGGTTCCAGTTCAAAACTAAAGAAGAAAACTTCAGAAACCAAACAAGTCTTGGGTGATCAACGAATGTTGAAAGCAGGCCTGTGGTAAGTGAACCTCGCCTTGTTTATGGGTATGTTGGCTTATTGTGATGCTGAAAATGCGTTCATGACACCAGGAGTCTGGAAACAACTAAATTAGGTAAAGAAAAAACTGAGTGAAAAAAACATAAACAAACCAAATGATGCCAGTAAAGGTGTGCAAGTTTCACATTTAAGTCTGTTCACATTCATAGGGATTTTAATATGGCTAATGGGTAAAATCACTGTGATGTGCAACCTTCAGAGTTAGTAGAACACTGGTGACATATGAAAAAAAAAGTTTAATAAATTAAAAAATGTAATTTAAATTAAATTATTCCAGCAAACAATGTAGGTTTGTACAAGTAGACTATGGTTGCCGCACAGCAACATAGTCAAAGACCAGTACAAGGGTTTTAATAGCTTGGCACATTAAAATAAAAGTCAGTGTGTACAATTATAAGCATATTCATCAATTATTTTATGGCATAACTCCAATTAGAATCAGAACTTCAGAAAATTATACTTTAATTTTGTAATGTTGTTTTTGCACATCCTCCACACCCATCTGACCCAGATAACAGGGCCTGAAATCTGTGAGAAATGTGAGTGTTTTGAATTAAATGTATATTCTACAGCTTTATGTTGTATAACTGACAAAAAAGAACTAATGTACAGAGGTTATGAGGACAATGTTGGTGCAAAACAACCATTAAATGGGCCATTGCTGCTCCTGCTTGGCATCTCTGAGCTGCATGTAATATAGCCAAGTACAGACTGATAAACAGCTCTTATCCTAATGCTTCCTAGAGTAAACATAGGTTCAAATCTCTTTATTAGACTCGATGGAATTTTGCATAACAGTTGATAGAAACACAGATTCATTAGAATTTTTCCGAAAAACCGTTTCAATTCTGCAGAGCATTCAAATGGAGACTCACACATTGTGTTTCAAAAGGATTACTCAACGCCGTGTTCATTCTTCAATGAGATCAAGTCTAGCCTATAGACTACACATATAGTTGCAACCAGACAGCAGAGGTGGATGAAGTACACAAACCATGTACTTGAGTTAAAGTAGAGACACCCAAGGTAAAATATTCCTCCAGTAAAAGTAGAAGTTCCTCCCTTTAGACCTCCACTTGAGTAAAAGTACTAAAGTATTTCCCTTCAAATGTACTTAAGTATAAAGTAAAAGTACTAAAAGAGTAATTCTGGCTCTGATGTCCTGTTATCATTTTTATAACCAGACTGGCTTCATGAACTCATTTCAGGTGAAAGTCCTCCAGCGTCTCTCTTGGTAAACCAGTCTTTTAATAGAACGTCATTAATTAGTGACGCTGACGTCTATTAAAATGATCAGAAGCACAAAACACTGAAGGTAAACAGTTTCCATCAGGGAGAACCGAGTGGCTCTGAAATCACTTTTTACACACAAGCAAAGTTTCAGTTTCAGATTTATTTACAACTTAGTTCCAAGTTTAAGTTGAATAAAAACTGGCTTTAAACTCAGGATCACAGATGAGCTCCTTTACTATGTTGATCTGTAGGCGTCTGTTCATAAACATAAACCAGCCCAAACTCATTTACTATAAAATGAAATGGTGTTTGTAGAAATTCAGAAAAAAGCCGCGTCAGTCTCGACTGCATATGTGGACATATTTCTATATTGTGCTCTATTTACACAAAGTTAGGTTAGTTCATCATTTATGTTGAACAGACTCTCCCAAAGTTTTACGCTGCTGCGCTGATGTTGAACCGCGTGCTGCACTGGGTCGGTATGACCAACAGGTCAAAACCAGCTCTAAACAAAGTGACCGCTGGGCCCTGATTGGTGCTCTGGCTTTGCGCTTCTTTTGTTTGACATGTTACGTTTTTATACACACAGAAACCAAAAGGAAGGACAGATTTCTCAGAATGTAGGAGGAAAAAGTCGGATATTAGACTCTGAAATGTAGTGGAGTGAAAGGAGAAAGTTGCCCAAAATGGAAAAACTTCAGTAAAGTACAGAGACAGAAAAAAACGACTTAAGTACAGTAACAAATTACATTTACTTAGTTTCTGTCCACCACTGCCAGACAAACATCATATTCAGCAAAGTATTTTACTATAGAGGGGAGTGTCAGCTCATAGTTAAAGACGGTATGCCTAATATGTCACTCAAGTTTGTCAACATCACTTGCACAGTGGATATAAAACTATCACGAAGAGTACAAAGTGCAGTTCAGCCAAAGAGCAATGGGAGGACACCAACACACTCAGACACAAACACTTTCAGAGAGGAGAAAACCCAGCAAAACTTGGCAGCCAATGGCATAAGCTGCATGGGGCCGTGCTGCTGTGGGCGGACGACATGTGCTGCGTAAACATTTTCTGTCCTTGATACAAATCTTATCCCAAACGCGGTCTGTGGGTCAAGATGGAACTGAAGGTACACTTTGTTTTCTGATTTGAAGGAATGCTGTCCTCCTCAAAACTAGCTGGAGTTCCAGACAGATCAGCTAGAAATCAATAATAACCTGGGGAAACATGTTCAAATATAATAATATTTGTAAACAGATGAATCGACAATTCTCACAAAATGGATTAAATATGCTGGCTAAAATATAGATTGTCCAGTACTCTGGACCAGCATCTGTTAAATCATCAACTACAGTGAAAAAGGGATTGAACAACTACTGCCAGTCCTGCTGAAATAAATAAATAAACGGCACCCACCAGCATGAATTCGCTTCTAGGCTGGTTTATGCTGGTCTAATGCTGGTCTAGTGCTGATTTAGCTGGTCACCCAGCATGGTCATACAGGCTGACCAGCATACCAGCATCCTAAAGACAACATATCACTGTTGTCGGGAGAAAACCTCGTATCTCCAAAATGATAACTTTACAGGAGAAGGAAAAAACATACATTACTTTCAATGTAAGTCAATGGAACCAGAATTTTTTCCAAGTCATTTTGGGCTGTTTCTTATGGTCAATCCTTCATGAAATTTGTACACAATATAAAGGCCAACATGCATTTTCAAATTATGTCAAAATATGAAAATCTGCAAAAAATTTTTCTGACAACAGCGATATAAAAATAAGGGCTGTCAAAGGATCAAAATAATGAGCCATGACTAATGACATTATTTTGTGTGGTTTATCCATTTTTTGGTCTATTATTTAATCATAAATATGATTTTTCCCATTTAACAAGCAGTTCGTTTTATTATACACATATGAGAGAACAAAATAAGCTTCATCAGAATGTGTTTATTTTGTCCAGCTCAGTCTGCAGAAGTTTCAGAAGTTATTGCTTTGTCTGCCATTTAAAAGGTGCATTAAAAAAAAAAAGCTAAACAAAAAAAACTCCAGCAGCACTGCTGTGTCTGATCCACTCAGACCAGCGCAACACACACTAACACACCACCACCACGTCAGTGTTACGGCAGTGCTGAGAATGATCCACCACCTAAATAGTACCTGCTCTGTGAGGGTCCATGGGGGTCCTGAGCACTGAAGAACAGGGTAACAGAGTATCAGAGAAACAGATGGACTACAGTCTGTAACTGTAGAACTACAGAGTGCAGCTATACAGTAAGTGGAGCTGATAAAGTGGACAATGAGTGTAGAAACAAGGAGGTGGTCATAATGTTGTGCCTGAGCAGTTTTATTAGTTTTTATTGTGCTTAAATCTTTTTAATTGTTGAAGTTGTTTACATGATTTATTGACATTTAAAAAGCTGCAGGTTTGCTGTTCATTTCATCCCAGCATGCTCAACTTTGTGGAGAGGTGTAAACTGTTTTCAGAGCACCCTTTGCCTTTCACCCATCATTGCTCGCTGGCAGCTCAATACAGAGTCACAAAATTTCACACGCAGAGAGCCAATGGTGTTCTAGTTAATCTGATAATCAGTCTGATACCACTAAGGTGTTTATACGTGAAAAGGCTACATTTTGTCCTTGTCATCTGCTCTGTTTACATGCAAAGAGCTTTGCCAATCTGATTAAATACATTCTGCTTACAGATTAAGACTGAGGTTTAATGCTCACTCTACTCAACAATCTGATGGAAAATCCCCATTTACATGCACACGATGAGTAATCTGATCCAAAATGATGGCCATACATAGAGAACCACCTAGTGTACACGTTACCATGACAGCGAATATGACGTGAGTCCAGTCAGCGTGAGATGAGCAGCAGTGAGCGGTGATTGTGTTTTTAATTGCTTTAAAATGACGTCAGACTCAGGAAAACGTCCTTCACACGTCCTTATTAAAGAAGGCCGAGAGGAAGACGTCGTGTTCTGAGACTCATAAGCTGGACGTCCGTCCCACCGCCGTCTTTTAAAGATCAGAGCATGAACTTCGTCTCCTCTGCAGACCAGCTTCTGCTCCGCCGTGTTGAACGGTATAAACTTTCACTATGATGGGACGGACATGCAGAACGGACTGAAACTTTCTGATAGGGAATGTAATCAGATACAGGCGTTTACATGGATATTATTCTTCTATTTAATGGATTAATTACAGGATTACCCAACTTGTTGAATCAGATAGAAACTGTAGTCCAAATGTGTTTACATGGACGTATTCTATTTCGATTGAGCTATTAGTTGGATTATTAATGGATCATTAGGCTGCATGTAAATATGGCTAGTGTGTGGCAGCCTAACCTAAAGGCCTAAAAGTTTTATGCATGTGTCATTGAGATAACTTACGGGTTCCTGAACCAGCGGCAATGCCTGCATCGTTTGAAGAAAAGTAAATAAAAGTGGGTTTTATGTCAGAGATTTAGTAGCTAGCCTTCAATTGCAACAAAATGATACTTGAAGCCCAAGGCTGAAGATTTGACCTGAAGGCCCTAATATTGCACCTTCAGTGGAAAAGCGAATGCAGCCTGCCGTAACGCTGTACCCTGAGGGAAAAAGGCCTGGGATGAGGAATGTGTGGAATTATGTCTGATATGCTGTGAGAAAAAGGAAAACAAACCAGATGGTGCCAAGCTGAAATGTATGACTAACGAAAAAAAAAGCCGTCTCCCACTGCTAGACCCTGGCTAACAATGATGGATGAGGAGTGTGGCGGTCGGGGATGTTTCCTCTCTGACAAAATCCCATCCTATCAATCAGCCAGCAGCCGCATCACCCCCAAACCGCTGCTTGTCAGGCTCGCGCTGCTTCCAGGTCACGTTCAGAGGTCGTATCTGACCACTTGTGTGTTGATGTGCTGTCCGCTCCCTCTTCTTCCACATTTTTTTAATCTCTCCTCCTCCTTTTTTTGGTTCATCTTGTGTCATCAGAGTTCATCCCCCTCTTAAAAAATATGCCAATATCTCATTCACCTGTCAGAGGCTCAGACCTGAGTGTGTCATGTAGCAATAGTAGATCAGTTTCCTTACTCTGCATGTGCTACGTGTAGTAGCTCGTCTTTTCAGCGCTAACTAAATGAATAGTGAGTGATTCATTTTTTTCGCTGCCAGAAGAGACATTCCATTACTTTAAAAGCATCATGATGGAAGTTTATGTCTTTCCAGCTAAACACCAGGAGGAAATATGATTTGTGATAACACACACACACACACACACACACACACTCTTTGTATTCCTGGCTTTGTGGGGTGTCTGCCACACTTAACCCAACACTAAACTTAAAACAACAGTTCACTGAAAAATCAAATGAACTCAATGTTTGGTGCCAATTTTTGTAGACGAGCTTTGACGCTGCACTATAACTGTTTTTGTTCAAATTGAAAAAAGTAGCATCACTGAATCAGGAGAAAAAACATGCTAAAAATATGATGCGGGCGGAGCTACAAGTCACCGTGTGAAGCCTAAGGCAGCAAAATTTAAAGTGAGCAGTGATGGATCAGATTTCCAAAGTTTTTCCAACCACGTGACACGTATTTATGCATTAGCGCCACACGCACAGGCTCAAAAAGCAGGTCCAAACATTATACTGTTGAAGATGTGGTAACAGTCACTTACATCCTTGGAAGACATGTCGTTTGCCAAGTTTTGACTGAGTTATCTTTGGACTTTTTCGGCGCATTTTAAATCACATTCATTTACTCTGGCCTGAAGCACAACTGACGTCACAGACTGTTCTTCCACATGTTGTGTGTAATTACACATTTCCACCAGAGAGGTCTCCAAATGACCAAATCCTATATAGTGCAGCTTTAAGATTACCTCACAGGTTGATATTAGATTAGATTAATTAGATTAAGTGACCCTTATTAGTCCTACAACGGGGAAATTTCACCTTCTCAATCTACCCCATCCATGCTGTGAAACACCACATACACAATAGTGAAGACACAAAACTAGGGGGCAGTGAGCACACTAGCCAGGGGCAGTGGGTAGCCCTATCCGCAGCTCCCAGGGAGCAGTTGGGTACGTTGCTCAAGGGCGGCTCAGTCACGTTCTGTCAGCTCAGGGGATCGAATCTGGTTCCCTAACCTCCAGCCCACGGCTGCCCTATAAGGTTTGAGGCAAACATGTGCACGATCCTAATTTGCTTCTTTAGCTGTGCATTAGAGCTATGAAAGTTTCTAGCCTACCAGTTAGAATCCATCCATCCATCCATCTTCTAAGCCGCTTCTCCGTCAGGGTCGCGGGGGGGGTCCTGGAGCCTATCCCAGCAGTCTTCGGGCAGAAGGCAGGATACACCCTGGACAAGTCACCAGTTAGAATCATGCAGCCTAAAATTTGACAAAAAACAGATATGGAGGAAATTCAGGTTGCAAGTTGGCTGCTAATACTGTTTTTAGTTATGCAACATACTTCTGTCTATTTGTGTTGATAACCGTGTGTTATACAGTGTCAGAAACAACATAAGCAAGTCTGTTTGATATTAATTCACCACCCACTGAAGTTTGAGGCAAGTGTATATAGATTTGTACAATGTTAAATAATGGGTATTATTTGATAGCTGCATTAGCCTCATGGCTACAGTGCTAAACTAAAGAAGCAAACCCTAACCCTAACCGAAACCATCAAAAATGAGGTAAGAGGCTAAAAGTGGCCAATCATGTGAACCAAAATCAAATCTTTGGACACTTTTGCTACTAAATCTGTAGCACATTTTCATGTTTTTAATTATCCTGGGAACATTTGGTTTCCACAAAGAACAAAACACATGTTGACACAAGCAGTTTGATGAGGACAAAGCAGGATAAAAACCAATTATCTGTAGTCTACTAAGAGCTCATTGTGTGCAGTTTTATTAGTGCAAGATTTAACGGGGAAAAAATATCATTTATATGAGGAAGTTCTTTACTTGGTACTAAAAATCAGTTAAAAACAAATTGATATCATCATTATTTTATGCAGTACACTGGAGACTGTAGTTGTTCTTTTAATCAGCTAATTAAAAAGTGTGAAGGGCGAAGTGTGGTGTGTTTCAGGGGTGATGTCATTCTTTTGTAGGAGCAGTTGGCCCTGGGAACCAATCTGCCATTGCTTTATGGTGACATGAAGCAGTGATCCATTTCCTGTTTCCTGGCACGCCGACTTGGAGCAGTCCCGCACTCCCAAATCAACATTCAGACACGGTCTGAGCAAAGGCATTATTAGCGACGAGTCAACTTTAAAGCCATGGTTTGGCCAAACAATCTCATTTGCATGATGCCCCTCTTACCCCAAACGCAATCGATCATGTCTGCAGTTTACTTCTTTGGTCCTGCACTGGAGCCACGAGGCTAATGTAGATAATGGATATATGAAAGTTCAAAGCTTGCCAGTTGGTATTCATGCCACCTCAAATTGGAGAAATATGGGCAACATTACAGGTTTCAAAAATAGCTGCTAACTTTTTTAACTGGGAAACGTCCGTCAATTTTCTAACTTAGAGACACATTTGCTGTCCAAGTTTTGCTTCTTCAGATCAGAACTGGAGCTGCTAGGCTAACGGTGCTAATAAACACTGGACGTCAATAGTCACCCAAACCATTTCCACAAATATATGCCAAAATCTTTATCACTGCTGATGGAACAAAACGTTGGACCTCTGTTCTTGTAGTTTTTCCTTTTACTTTTTTATTTTTACTATTTTAATTTGAACAGCTGCTGTTTACACTGTGTCAAAATTTCATGATGGATGGACCAACAGAAACGGTCCCAAAAGCTTTAGGATAGAATCTAGTTTTCTTCTTCTGTAATGTAACTGTTTTTAGATAGTTAGATCATTTAGATGACATATTTTCTTCAAATTGTGCAGATAAGCTACATAAACCTTTTATTCACATTAAAGCTAAAATTGGAACGATATTACCAGCGCAGCACTATGTATTTACAGAAACAGTTTGGGTGACTATTGAGATCCAATGTATGTTGGCAACATTAGCCTAAAAGCTCCAGGTTTAAACTGAAGAAGCAAAATTTGGACTCCAAACATGTCTCGGCTGACCGGCCACATTTGGGGTGAGTAGAAAATCATGTAAATTTGTTATATTGCCAAAGTGAACAGTATATCAAACTGTTAAATAGACTATCCTTACAGCTCCAGTGCAAAACTATAGAAGAAAACACTTCAGACACTAAACGTGCATTGGCTAAAAGTCTGTGTAAATTGGGCTGAACCGTTGTTTTAATGGAAGTGGCTTGAAAAACTGCAAAAGCTGCATCTCCGTGAATAAATGAATGCTTAACACTACTTCATCCAACAAGTCATTGAGAACAGCTGATCATAAGGCCAACACACACATACACACCACCGCACACCGACATCCACAACCCAGATCCAATAATATGGAGCACATTAGCATTCACAGCTTTTTCTGGGAAAGAGGAGTCATCCCGGAGTTTTATCAGGGCCTCCGCTCTTTCAGGCCCTGACACGTCAGGAAATTTAGCACTTGGCAAGTCGCGGCCTGCTGAGTGACTTACAGCAGGATTCGGCGGTGATAAATTCTCACTAATGGTCTGAGAGGTTACAAAGTATGGTTTCAGAGTGTAGAGGGCACGGGAAGAAAAATGAAAGAGATCCAATCGTTTATCTCAATGGTTTGGCTCTCATTGACTGGAATGTAAGCAACGTTCACAAAATCAAATCATGCCAGTATAGTTTAGATAAGAGGCTTGTTTAGATGGAGGACAGCGGGCGGCTCGGGACCTCCGTTTTTGACTCGTATTGGCTCTTAAAGTCAAATAGGAAATGACAGGATTAATACATACATTTACAGGCTCTGCACATTAGGTGAAAAATGAACTGAGACAAATTGATGAAGGTTTTGTAACAGAAAGCTGAGAACAGTTTACCTGTGGTGTTTAGGCAGACAGTTAGATGGAGATGTAGATACACCACCCAGCTGGAAAGGGCAGGAGGAGAATGGCGCACGCTTCCACTCAGAGATAAGCTTAGATACTTTGCCACCAGCGAAGACTGGGTTTCCTGGCTGCCAACAGTAAAAATGTGTAAGCATTAAACATCAGAAAGTTTCCAAAACACACTGATTTTTACCTACAGCTGTTCTTGCAAGCCAAACTTTTGCTTATCCTCATAAAGTCTGGTGCTTAACTTGGCCGGAACCCATGTACATTCACAGAGAAGACCATTTGAATAAATATGTAAAATTACGAATCACAGATTGTAGATTTGTTGTGAAGTGACAGGAGATTTTTTTTTTCAAATTAAACTACAACCCTATTTCCAAAAAAGTAGGGATGCTGTGCAAAATCTGAATAAAACCAAAATGCAATGATGTGCTGATGATTTGAAGCCTATATTTAAATGAAAATAGTAAAAAGACAACTGAAATTTTATAGTTTTTTGAAAAAAAAAAATTTGCCCATTTTGAATATGTTCCAAAAAAAGTTGGGATGAGGGCAACAAAAGGCTGGTAAAGTTGCGTAATGTTAAAAAACCACCTGGTGGTTGGTTGGCAACAGATTGGTAACATGATATGCTGCCATCCAGACTACATCTTTTTCAAGGAAGGCCTTGTTTATTTCAGCAAGACGATGCCAAACCACATTCTGCATGTATTACAGCAGCACTGCTTCATATAAAAACAGTCCGGGTGCTAAACTGGCCTGCCTGCAGTCCAGACCTGTCACCACTGGTAATGTTTGGCACATCCTATATCAAACAAGGATGGGAAAACATTTCACTTTCAAGACTACAGCAGTGTCTCCTCAGTTCACAAACACTTACAGAGCATTGTGAAAAGAAGAGGTGGTGAAACACAGCGGTAAACAGGCCCCCGTCCCAACTTTTTTGGAACGTGTTGTTGGTATCAAATTCAAAATGGGCAGATTGTTTTTTGGAAACTATCAGTTTCAACATTTGATATGTTGTCTTTGTCGTATTTTCGTCGTAGTTTACATGATTTTATTTTATTGCATTCTTTTTTCGTTTGCATTCTGCGCAGTGTCCCAACTTTTTTGGGAATGGGCCTGTAAAACAATCAAGCTGGAAACAAATATGTGGGCAAACGTGGAAGGATATTTTGCTAAAAAGCTACTAAAAACATCAATGAAAACAGCAGAAAAGTTGTAACTGCACAAACACTGCAGCGTCTCGTACATTTCAGGGACTCTCTTCAAAATGCACATAGGACAGGCGACAGCTCATAAACCCAGTTCTCAAACCCAAGGCAACCATTGAAATGTGTTCAAATAGACATGCACTGCAAAGGATCCCAATGCTTTTCAAAGCATCTTTTCCACTGTACACTCTCAGAAATAATGATACTTAACTGTCACTGAGGTAGTACCCATCTTGTCCCTGGGGTGGGACCCTCAGGGGTACATCTCAGGACCTTTAGTCAGGGAACATAACTGAACCATAATCCACTGAAATGATGTGTTCTAAGCTGGACTGACTCCACACACCCCGCCCCGCCTCGCCTCCAGGCTTTTATTCTACTGCTCTGTTTTAAAACATTCGGTCATGAAAAGGTACAAATACCAACTTTTCACCTGGAGAACCTGATTTAAGGCACACAATTGGGCCTTTAAACCACTGTTGTGGTTTACATTGTTTGTACCTTGATGAACCCAAAATAATTCAGCGGATGAAATTGGGGAAGCAAAGAAAGCCTAAATTAAATGAAATTATTGGGAAAGTGATTTGATGCTAACGTTGACTGCAACAGATAATCCCCAACTTCTGTTTCCTAAATACAAATCTGTCCAAATGTAACCTCATAAAATATGACCTTGCTGAGGCAGTCTATGATGACTTTCTGATTATTAAGAAAAAGTATTAATATTATATAAATATTGAGTTAACACGACTACATTTCAATGACATTTTGAAGAGAACTCCCTAGTTACACCCACATACGGTCAACTCAAGACCGGGATGCCTTCACATTCATTCTGAGCTGGACCAAGTAAATGCAGCTTTGCATCTATAATATTTAATATATAATAGATAATAATGAACAGATATCAGACTCTCTGTCATGTGGGCTGAGTCATCACCAAACTCTCAACCCTAAAACCCCAGCGTTTAAATATAAGGATTAAAAACGGTGAGGATTTTTGTTCTCCGGCTTTGCTTTGCTGGCTAATAATAAGCTCATTCATTTTTTAGTGCTAACTTTAGCGAATTCATTTTGTATTGCTATCTTTGTGGGGTCCTGTCCCTCTGTAAGACTGCAGCAAAATGCTTGCTGTGCTACACCCAACCGAACGCTAAGACCTCAGGAACCAAGCACAAGAACTTACAAATATTAAGGATTTCTATCCATAATGTATGCTGTGGTTTGTACTGCTATCTTGTTTGTTTCGAGATCTTTCTGCATGGTTGTAGCCAAATGCTGTTGCGCTACACCTAATCTGCCTCAAACTTCAGGAGTCAAAAGCTAATCTCTGGCCTTCCATCTTTACTTTTTCACAATAAAAGCTACACTTTGTGATAAAACTGCATTGTGGGGAGCAACAAACCGTTTTCATAACATCCAAATGTTCATTTTTTTTTTAATCAGCCTAGAGGCATTTGGTTCTTTTACAAAGAACCACACACAGAGGCACACAAGTGGCAGCAGCTTAGAACTAGAGAGCAACACTTTTGTGTAATGTGTGTGTTTGGGTGCCATAGGGGGGTCTCTCCATTACAATGCCCGCCATTAAGATGAGGGCTTACACAAGTGCCCAAGGCTTGGGAAATCACACACAATGAGCCTGGAGCTTTTGGGAAGCACACACGTTTGTTTTCAGGCGGGGCGGCGGTGCCCTTCTGCCGCCGTGTTTGCGTCCGTCGTTTTTAACGTATCCATTAAAGAGGAGCTGAATGCTCCCCACAGTAACTGATGGTGTTCTGTTGATCCAGCTCCCTGATGGGTCCAGGGCTGTTTATTCAAGACGGCTCCCTATTCAACTGACAAAAAAGCACGGCCAAAGACGAATAGCAGCTACGCGCTAATTTAGCTGCGTTTCCCATACGCGTTCAGGAGTTGCACAAGAGGAACGCTAAAACAATTCTCCACACCGTTTTTCATGAGCTACATTCTCACATGCATCACAGAGATATTGCATTATTCTGAAGCCTGAAAGTGCATCTTTGATACCGCAGGCACATTATCGTCCTGCTGGGAGAAGACGTTGTTCTGCGAGGACGACTTCAAGTACGATCCAGTATTGTTCCCCAGTTATAACTGTTTTTTTGATGTATCTTCTGTCCGTCTGGTTGGTGTGAAGATTTACCTCCAATAGATTCTGGAGTCTAAAGAGATGTGTACTTGCTGTGTGGTGTGATACACAGGTCAAAGTGAGAGGGGTCTCTTGAATTTGTTGCTGTGTAAATATTTTTCTGAATATTGTTGCGTCAACAACCCTTTTTGCTTGGTCATTCATCATATAAGCTTCACACAATGTGGACAGCAGCTGGTGTTTATCAGTGGTCTAAAAAGGAGTAGAAACTGGGGCTCTGTGTGACGGGGAGCAAGGTAGCGGACGCATATGCGGAGGTAAGCGACTTTTATTGAGGGCAAATCCAAAATCAGGGTCATAACGGTCCAGGTGCATGTAGCCAACACGTAAAGAATCAGGTACAGACATGACGAGAAACAAACAACCAAACAACAAAAACCAATACAAAGACCAGCGAACACTAAGGCAGGCAGGAAACAGGTGAGGTGGTTGGGTAGTGTAGTGGTTAACACCTCTGCCTTCTACACTGTAGACTGGGGTTCAATCCCCACCTGGGTCAGCACCCTACACTATACCAATAAGAGTCCTTGGGCAAGACTCCCAACACCGCCTTGGCCTACCTGTGTAAAAATGATCAAATTGTAAGTCGCTCTGGATAAGAGCGTCAGCCAAATGCCGTAAATGTAAATGAAAATCATGGGCGGAGACATGAAATGAGGGGCTGGACTAAACAAATGCACATGGAAGATCACAACACCACATGGACAGGACTGGGAGGGGCCAATCGTGACACTATAAAAGTATCGATTCGCATTTATGCTGTGATTATGCAGATTTCATGGATTTACAGCAGAACCGTGTAGGAATGGTGATGGAATAATTCATCATCATGGCCGTGCCGGTCGAAACAAATGAATGGTTACTTCATTAATTGATACTGATGAGCTGCTGACGCTCTTGCGAATGCTCTGCTTTGATATAGCGTGTCTGCAGTACATTAACCTGTGAGATATACACTCAGGCCTTGTCCGTGTGTTTCTGGACATTTTCTGACGACGTTTTTCTCCATTTTCAAAAAAATCTTTATTCACGTGGGAAATTTTTCCACGTGTGAAAAAAAACGCCATGCTAGCACGCTATCCTGGTAAAGGGTTCAGTAAACATGGCAAACATGAAATAAGATTGGGAGTGTACATAATATGCAAAATACAGAGCACGAAGCTGGAGATTTTCTATCAAAGTGGTGGAGTTATAACGACGGATATTACAGGCCGTCAGATCTCCGTATTCAGCCAAAGGCTGATTCCTTTCAGAAAACAAAAGCTGTAACAAGTGAAGGAACGCCTACCACTAAGTGCTTAGTGCTCGGAAAAATCGGAAAGAAATCAGAGTAAGAGTTTACTTGCACTGAGGAATCTGATTACTGAGCTGAAACCCAGGTTTCTTTATCAGATTTTTTCATTGGATTTCCAAGCAACCAAAAAAACATTTGCAAGCTATTTGGTTAATCCAGTTCTTATAATTGCCTGTCCACATTCTTGAAATATAGGTTTTGTTTTGTTGTTAATGGGACGAGAACTTTTTCCATCATTTTGAACCATTATTTTAGTCCATTCATCACTAAATTTGCACATAATGTAAAGAACAACAAGCATTTTCAATTTGTAAAAACCTGAAAAAAATGGCAAAAATGTAGATATGAGGTTTCCCAGTAAAATTAATTTCATACGTTTAATGTGGCTGTTAATGGTGCATTTTGTTCCTAAATAAACTATGGAAAGAACTACTTTCCGGATTTCTTTGTAGATTTGATTTCGGTATATTTCGTTTGGGGTTTAAAATGTAACGTATTTGGAATATGCTGTTTACATGACCGTTTGAATAATCAGACAACTGCAGAAATGTGATTATAATCAGATAATTGAGTGCATACGAACGCATTCAGTGATTAGCTGGTCACTCTGTGTAAATCACTGAGCCATGAAATGAAAGTTATATCGCCCCCTACACTCCCTGCTCTGTACTGCAATCAGTAGGAATGGTTGCTCATATAACATGAACAATATGCAGCATTGAAGGGCACTTCTTCTCTTGCCAACATTTTTTCAAAACTGATATAGTCAGTCATGGCCGCAGCCCTAGTCTAAACAATTACGGCACTACATGATTCACTAAAATGCACATGCAGAAAAATCCTCACTGCCCCATCAGATTTATAAGATTGCTCTCCCAATTTAACACATTATCCTTCAAAGCAAAGACTGGCGGCTTGGAGTCTTGCGCGCTTTCACCGTATCTGTTTGCAAACAAATTTTCAGACAGTAGTCTCTTCTGTCTATGAGGGAGAAAAATATGGACGTGCGCTGAGTAAGAAGCTTGGCCTTCTCTGCCTGCGCCCCAAACGAGCACCTTTTTCCCACACAGCAACATCATCTCAGGGAGGTAAATTGCCAGAAATCCTGTAATCCACTGGAGAGGGATTGTGGTTCCACAATTACAGCGGGACTACCTTGGGAACCAAAAGTTGGCGGGGGCTTTGCTGCGACCATTGGTCTGTCAGCAGCGAGAGAAATGAACTGACATCAAACACTGCACCTAGCAGGCTTAGACATGTCCAGCGCATAATCACACGGAGAGGACAGCAACGAAGACCAGGGACCGAGAGCGAGCGAGAGAGTTATAAGAGACAAGAAGAGAGAGAGTGGGTGAAGGAATGAGACATTCGCTCATACGCTGCTGTGTAAATGTTCGACTAATGTTGATAAACAATCAGCATCTACTTTTCTTCATAGGAAATGAATGTGGGAGTGTTGAGAAAACTGAAATTTTACTGCCCCAAATGACGTTACAAAGGACTTCTCTCACACTGTCCCTCTCAGGCATTACATATAGACTCACATTCATATTAGCACATACGTTATATGTCCAAAAGTTTATGGACACCCCTTCTTAATAGTGATTTCAGCCATATTAAGGTGTGTTCACTGTTGACACGGAATTTCAAATGCACACACACAGCTTGTAAAATCTCCAAGCAAAAGTACTGACAATCGAACAGTATGCTCTGTAGCAACCACACATGGGCCTAAGGTCATGCCAAGCATAGGCTGAAGGGGTCTGAAGCCCCCCAGCTCGGCGCTGTGGAGCAGTAAGACTGTGTTCTCTAGACTGATGTAGCACCAACCAATACCTGTGGGATGACTTGGAGTAGCGTATGTGATCCAAAACTAATCATCCAACATAAACACAGTTAGATCCTCAATGCAATCAGATCCTCACAGCAATGTTCCAACGTTCAGTGTAAAGCCTTGCCTGAAAGGTAGAGACAGTTACTGCAGCAGAGCGAGACAAACGAATGGATGAGCATGTGTCCACTAACTTTTGGCCATATAATGCATATATAAATTATAGGGCTGGGCAATAAGATGATATTTATCATCATCATGATAAATTATGTCAGGAAATGTCATAATATTTTTTTCTAAGCTTATTGTAGACATCGTCAGTACTTTAAGAACATGGGCCTAGATTTAGTGTTGTGCAGGATGTAAAATGATGCTTTCAAAAACTTTGAAAACTGTTGCAACCTATCAGATATCATAAAAAATAAATACTGTAAATAATATTATATTTTTGCCATGTGTCCTACCCCAATTAGCAACCACCTGGGATATCATAGCAGTGGCCTGGCAACAAATTAGCAACCACCTGGGATACAACCGCAATGCCCTGGCAATAACCTACCAACCACCTGGGACACCATGGCAATGGTCTAGCAACACCTTTGCAACCACCTGCGATACCACAGCAGTGGCCTGGCAACATGTTAGCCACCACCTAGGATACTATAGCAACAGCCTAGCAACTTCTTAGCAACCACTTGAGATTCCATTCTCATGGGTCTTGCTACATCTTAGCACATACTTGGGGTAACATAGCAACACGTTAACAACCACCTGGGCTACAACAGCAATGGCCTGGTAATAACTCAGCAACCACCTGGGACATCGTGACAATGGCCTAGCAACACCTTAGCCACCACCTGGGATATCGTAGCAATGGTCTAGCAACACCTTAGCAACAACCTGGGATAGCACAGCAATGGCCTAGCAACATGTTAGCAAACACCTAGGATACTATAGCAACAGCTTAGCAACTCCTTAGCAACCTTGATATTTCATGGCAGTGGCCTTGCTACATCTTAGCGAGCACTTGGGAAACATAGCAACACCTTAGCAACCACCTGCAATTTTATAAAAAGAACTTTGTTGGGTCAACTTTCTAGATTCCTGTTACATTATATTATTTATAATGTAACCACTTTTTGTTGTTCCCAAAATACTTGAAATATTGAATAAATTGCTTTTGGTTTGTGTTTTCTAATATTTATATCTATATATTGTGTATGTGTTTCAGCATAACAAGAAGAAAAGCACACTCTGCTGAAGTCTAAGGCACAAAATGGTCCAGTATTCCTGGAGTGGCTGGTTCTATGCTGACTAATGTGTTTTTAAGCATTTAAGCTGAGATCCTTCTGCTGCAAGGTGCACACTGGTACACTCACACTGCTAATGCTAATGCACACTGGCAGAGAAGCACGCCTTGTGAAATGACCAAGTCCACAGCTGTGCTTGTTTTTTTTGGGGTTTTTTTTTCATAACCACAGGCCTGTTAGTTCCTCGTAGCCTCCAAGAGCTCCACTGACCCCATGGCTGATGGTTTCAGACCTTGGAGAAGACCGAGAAACCTTGCGAGACCTGAGGCCTGAGGTGACTCATTAGGTAAACAGTCTACCGTTAATGGAGGCTTTGCCTGGTTTCGAATAGCGCAACAGAGTGTAACCCAATAGGCAAGACAGAGCAAAACGTCTGACAATGTTTTGATTTAACACTGTAGGAGGTTCTTGTTTGGGGTGGGGGGCCGATATGAAGTGTGAACTTGGGAATCAGCAAAGCGGTAAAATAGAGTCCACATTATGTCTGTTTTGACTTCAGAGATGAGAAAAGTAGTCTAATACTATACTCCAGTTAAAGTGTTCTTAATTTCATTAAGAAATGACTCAACAACAAAACAGCTGGAGTAAACATACCGGGTGATTCGATAAGATTCATCTTGTTTCTAAATGATTTAATTCACGTGTAAATCATTACAGAACAATGCAGTAAACTGTTGTCACGATTGGCCCCTCCCAGTCCTGTCCATGTGTTAGTGTTTTGGTTTAGCCCATGTGTGTTTTTGTTTTGTTTTGTTCTAGTCCAGCCCCCTTGTTTCAAGTCTCCGCCCATCGTTGTTTTCACCTGTCCCTCGTTACCCTTTGTTATTTAAGCCCTGTGTTTGCCCTTAGTGTTTGCTGGTCTTTGTTTGATGTATCGGTCTCTGTTGGATGTTTGTTGTGTTGGTGTTTATTCTGGTTTATGTTATGTCTGCCCCTCGATCTATCCGTGTTGGTTCTTTGACCGTGGACTGTCTTGACCATGACCCTGGATTTGCCCCTAATAAATCTCGCTTATCATCCGCCTCCTCACTCCGCGTTACAACGGTAAATGGTTTAGTTGGGCATAAAGTTTATTATGTAATTGTACAAGGTCTCAGTCTGAACCTCCTCCAGCTGTACGGACGACATCAACACCACAGTCAAACTCATCCCAGACTGGATTAAGCGTGTTGGGTGTCGCTGCACTCACGGCTCTTTCAGTGTGAGTTCGGAGATCATCCAGTGCTGTGGAACCAACGCCGAACGCTCTGAGCTGTTGGAGCTTCACTGCCGACGACATTCGCCTCACACAGTTATGACAGATTCACTCTTATTGAATTAAAGAACACACAACACTTTCTGCTCAGGGGTCACCTTTCAGTGACAGTCTGACACTGTATAATGCCTGGCTGGACATTTTTTTACTGCAGTGCTGAGAATGATCCACCACCCAAATAGTACCTGCTCTGTGAGGGTCCATGGGGGTCCTGACCACTGAAGAACAGGGTAACAAAGTGTCAGAGAAACAGATGGACTACAGTCTGTAACTGTAGAACTACAAAGTGCAGCTATACAGTAAGTGGAGCTGATAAAGTGGACAATGAGCGTAGAAACAAGGAGGTGGTCATAATGTTACGCCAGATGTCATCTATAGATGCAACATCTGTAATGGCAACAGACATACAATAATCATCTGTGGTGGAGCTTGTTGATCTGTAAGTTTCTCTACAATGAAGCATTTCACATCAAACCACTGTAAAGGACTATGTTTACATCTTTACCATTTAATAATACAGAAATGTTCTGGTGCGCTCTAAATTAATCCTGTAGATTCAGTCTTTGCACACATAAGCACATAAGCAGTGTTTGTCCAGCCATCGCGGCAATGCCATCTCAGTTGTGAGCTGAAGCACATGGTCTGAACCTCTATGTTTCAGTCGCACCACTGGCCAGGTTGTTGCACAGATGGCCATTGGAGCATAGACCATGTGGACTGATTGGTTGTTGACAGCATGTTTATTTGGATAACACACTTATGTAAGAGTAACACTGAACAGCCTCAGCTTAGTCTACAAATTGCTTTGGCATGCAGGCCGACGTAGACGGGGTGCGTGATGGGCTGGGGTTTAAACACTGCTCCATTTCAGGGGGTTTTGGGGAGCCCTCCCTCATGGCATGAGTAACGTATTGTGCTTGAGGCCGTCAATTTCATTAAATGAGGCGTTGAGTAGTAGCTGACAACCTACGTATTCTTCACATTTCACAGAAATGTCTTACATTATATGTTACAGCTTGACCTGCGAAGGTGGAACCAGTTTTTACCAGTTTTGTTAGCTGTTATGTCTTTGTTGTTGACTGTAGAGAAAATGCAGAGAAAATCTTTGCATAGATCATTCCTGACAGGCAAGATTTTGAATATGATAGTCTTTTGTTGCTGTTAGAAGTCGACATACATATAGCCACTTTTTTCACTACCCAAAATCACCGGTGAACCTACACACATCTTTTGAGTTTTTTTTTTTTTTAATGTGGCACCGCTGGTTCTTTTTTGTCTTTTTTGTTACAACTCATCAGATATCAGAAAAAAATAGATATTGTGAAATTTTTTTAAGCTTAGCATTATTATATATTTGCCATATCTCATACCCCAGCACACATATATTAGCAATCACCTGGGTAGCCATAGCAATGCCTTAGCAATAACCTAGCGACCACCTGGGACACCATGGCAATGGCCTAGCAACACCTTAACAACCACCTGAGAGAACATGGCAATGGCCTAGCAACCACCTAGAATACTATAGCAACAGCCAAGCAACTCCTTAGCAACCACTTGACATTCCATCACAATGGCTTTGCTACACCTTAGCAACCACCTGGAATTAACAGGAACAAGAAGCCACTGTTAAGGCTTAAAAAGAGCATCATAATGAGTTTACCAGAATCAATCTTTAATATTGTAGTATTGAGGTGCCAGTTAATGAATATCTACTGGTTTAAAGCTTAATAAAGGCATTATTGAGGCATTATAATGTATTCACCAAAGTTAATCCTTAATCATGGCCAGGTTATTGCACAGATGGCCATTGGAGCATAGACCATGTGGACTGATTGGTTGTTGACAGCATGTTTATTTGGATAACACACTTATGTAAGAGTAACACTGAACAGCCTCAGCTTAGTCTACAAATTGCTTTGGCATGCAGGGCGGCATTATTACGGCATTATAATGTATTCACCAAAGTTATTCCTTAATAATGTAATAATGAGGTGCCAGTTAGTTACTAACTACTGGATTAAACCTTAATAAAGGCATTATAATGTATTCACTGACGTTCTTCCTTAATTACCTAGTAATGAGAAGCCAGTTAATTACTAACTAGTGGACTAAACCTTAATAAAGGCATTATAATGTATTCACCAAAGTTCTTCCTTAATAATGTAGTAATGAGGTGCCAGTTAGTTACTAACTACTGTTCTAAGGCCCAATAAAGGCATTACTAAGACATTATAATGAATTTACCTCTTGCCATTCCTTCATAAAGTAGTGATTAGAAGCCTGCATGGTCCTATATTTCTGAATGCCTCCTGTACTGAAGTGTTATGCATTTTTCTCCATTTTATACCCATCCTTTAAAACATGTGAATACTTCATGATAAGTAGACCAATAAAATGGTCCAAAATTGCTGGGAATAAATCTTGCCAAATTAATGTACATTCAAATAGTCATTTTGGTACCCAAACAAAGCCCCCTCATCTCTACAGTCTCAAACGAAGCCTCAACATGGAGAGTCGGGTGAGTGGGCCTGTGGCTTCAGCACTGCTGGAGCAGCTGCTTCTTATTAGGCCTTTGGTCTCTCTAATTATTAAAGCGCTCTGAGCACGTGTGCAGTGGCTGGACTCCGGCCCCAGCACCTGTCAGCTGGTTATTAACACCCGCACACTTCTCCTAGCCTCACGCTACTCCTCAGCCTGCCTCGAACGCTCCCTCACTCTCCGCCAAACACACACACACAATCACACAGGGCGCTGACAGCAATTAGAGCATTAAGACTCACTGGAGCCCCATCATGGAGCTAAATACAGACCTCCACACATTAGCCAATATATTTGCTTTCTGGAAAAAAATGAAATAAAGCGAAACTCTGGAGCAGGTCTCGGGGTGAGCACTGTCATCGTTAGACCACAGTCGGGCTTTAAGTGACCTCACACTTCATTTCCTTAATGAAAAATGAAGAAAGAAGGCAGAAGCACTGTAAATAAGGGGTTACGTTTAATCAAATTGTTGACCACATGGCTGGATAGGTTAACCTTTTAACCCCCAGTTTTTCTCCACTATTGAAATGTAATAACATAACTAATTACATAGTTCATTATGCATTGACTTCTACTGAGCAGCGCTAAGTTTGGCCTGCAAGGACATTTGGTCCAACAAAGTCTCTCAACCAGTTACAAAAAAGCCAAATAATGTCTGATTTTTTTAGCTTCTGATGTTCTTAAAGCAAAACAAAACATCCATCCATCCATTTTCTAAGCCGCTTCTCCGTCAGGGTCGCGGGGGGGAGCCTATCCCAGCAGGATTCGGGCGAAAGGCAGGATACACCCTGGACAGGTCGCCAGTCCATCGCAGGGCAGACAGACAGACACAGACAGTCACTCACACCCAGGGGCAATTAAGCTTGTCCAATTGGCCTGACTGCATGTCTTTCGATTGTGGGAGGAAACCGGAGAACCCGGAGGAAACCCACGCAGACACGGGGAGAACATGCAAACTCCACACAGAGAGGACCCCGATCACCCGGCCGGGGAATCGAACCCAGACCCTCCTTGCTGTGAGGCGACAGTGCTACCCACCACGCCACCATGCCGCCAAAACGAAACATATTGTGTGAAATCAATTTGAATGAAGATATTGTCTGAAACAAAGCAACTTACATGGAAAACGCAATGCAAAATATGGTGAATCAATCAAGCAGTCAACTTTTATTTAATCTCGCAGAACATTGAGGATGACCCTCTGTCACGCGTTGGACTCCAACTCCCAGAATACCCTGGGAGAGCCTGTGACTCCGGACTCAGGCTCACGCACCTATCAGCGCTCACAGTCCCCAGACTTTTAACGGATGTCACCTGCGTCTCGTTAGAGCACAGAGTACAAAAGCCTGGGTTTGACAATCAGTCAGTGCGAGGTTTTCTCTGAAACTCGCTGAGCGGATTCTCCCTGTTCTCTCTTGTTTTTTCCGTGATTTTGACCTTTTGTATTCGTGTTTTTGACT
Organism: Pygocentrus nattereri; assembly: GCF_015220715.1. NCBI lineage: Eukaryota > Metazoa > Chordata > Actinopteri > Characiformes > Serrasalmidae > Pygocentrus > Pygocentrus nattereri. The sequence goes on along the minus strand of NC_051231.1, from coordinate 4,837,664 downwards.
ACATCTGTTGCCTTTCCCTTTTTGGTACTTTTGCTGGTTGTTTATTAAAATAAGAATAAGAATATGAATAACAATAACAATAAATAAACTAACAAATAAATAATAAAATGATGAAAATAAGATAAAAATAGTACAAAAAAATCAGGTGAAACAGATGCAGGCAAAATGAATGAATATGTCATTGATTGTTTAATTTTTGATAAAGAACAATGTATCTGATCTGTTTCATATGTAAATTTGTGAAAGTGTGTAAAAATACAGGAGATTTACTGTTTTGGATAAGAGTGTCGTCTAAATGCTATAAATGTAAATGTTTTGCATTTTAAGCTGTATTTTAATTATGGCTTATTACTCGAATGTAGAGCAAAATGCAGCTACATCACAATAATTGTGTGGTTCATGTGCAAGTCACAGTATACAGTTGCTATTGTACTGTTAGTTTTACTAAAATGGTTCATTAAACTGCTGTGAAATTAATGCAAGTAGTAGCCAGTAATTCACTCTAAATTTACAGTTGATATATGAAAAATCCACACAGTTGTTATTGACCACATCGCAGATGTAGCAACTTCCTTGCTTATGAATGACTGAGCCTTTCAGGGATGCTCCTCCCAATCATGACACACACCTGTTTCCAATTAACCTGTTCACCTGTGGAATGTTCCAAACAGGTGTTTTTTTGAGCATTCCTCAACTTTCCCAGTCTTTTGTTGCCCCAGTCCCAACTTCTTTGGAACGTGTTGCAGGCATCAAATTCAAAATGAGTGAATATTTGCAAAAAAAACAAAAGTTTATCCGTTTGAACATTAAATATCTCGTCTTTGTAGTGTATTCAATTGAATACAGGTTGAAAAGGATTTGCAGATCATCGTACAGGAGGTCCTCGGGTTACGTCAGTCCCGAGTTACGAAGTTTCGTGGTTACGACACATCTCCCATTTACTAAATAAAGCCTTGTTTCGACTTAAGTGATTTCGCATTGTAAACGTCGTAAACGCAAACTTCGTGTGCGGGAACTAGTTGGTGTGCGCGGCGGAAGAATACGCCGTGACGCGGCTGTGGACCAAGGAAGACGGCGTCACCCCAGTCGCATTGTACGCCATTTTGGCTTGTTGCTTCGACGTTCTCTCTCGTGTGTTTTCCGATTTTGTTCACCTTTTGCCCTTCATTATGGTTCCCAAGCATAAGGCAGACTCTTCTGATGGCAGTGCGTCGAAGAAGAGGAAAACCATCACCATGGAAGTGAAATTAGATATCGTTAAGCGATCTGATAAGAGGGAAACAGCGACAAACATTGGCCGGTCGCTGGGACTTAGTCGTTCGACTGTCGCTACGATTATAAAAGATAAAGATCGCATCCTTGAACATGTGAAAGGATCTGCTCCTATGAAATCGACAGTGATAACGAAGCAGCGTAGTGGTCTTATTATTGAGATGGAAAGATTATTACAAGCTAACAGAGTGTACCAGGAGGTAGTACATGGATAAGAGGAGATTTAGGGACCACCGGTGTGAAAAGATCTCGGGTACTGTGCCTTATATCTAAGAAAACCACTGGAGGACTTAAAGACTACAGGTTCTCCACATCTACTTGCAGCGAGTAGATATGTAAAGCTAATGAATTGCTGGCCAGCTGTCTTGTATTTCTGGCTCTTGGACCACCACAAACACTCTGGCCCCTCAAGATGAAAGCGTTTGGGGACCCCTGTCATTGACAGTGACAAGGGTCCCCCACATTCTATAATGACACGTTTGAATCCAACATTAATCTGTTTGATGTTAAAGAAAAGGACAAAATGTTTTGTTTCTATGCAGACGATAACTTTCCATTACATTCAAATCATGATGACATATCTCCTCGTCCACTTCCACACACCTGTGGCATTGATTTAAAGGTTCAAATCCTCACTTTTTTTCCCCACACTTAAAAAGACGATTGTTCAAAGCTTCGTCATTAAAGACAATGGCACTAAATAGAACCACTAACACTCAAAGAACCCTTTGCATGATTAAAGGGTTCTTTGCATCATGAAGGAGTTCTTCAGACTGATGGAGAATTTTTGGAGAATTTGTGTTTCATGTGGTTCCATACAGAATCTTTATGAATTGGGGTTCAATATAGCACCAGAACAGGGTTCTCTGTTGATATAGGCTTGACATCATAACAATGGAAGAACCATTTGTGGTGGTATATAGAACCATTTTCAGAGAGGTTCCACGTACAACACATTCTCCATGAAACTGGAGGATGTTTCACCATGCAAAAAGCATTTAAGCTTTTAATGGTTCTTCAAGGGTTCATGGTTCCAAATAGAACCGTTTTAGTTACTAAAGAACGCTTGAAGAACCATCTTTTTTCAACTCATATCAGCGATAATGGCTACTGACAGGTACATATTATCCATGTAATTGATCGTTAACAGCTTTTCCTGCTCGTCATGCTTGATTTCACGAAGGGCTTCCAGACTCTGGCCATGCCAGGAGAGCCATTCAGCTGCTGGCTTAAAGTCACCTCTGCCTGGCCTTATTGCCACGATCCATCATCAAGTGCCTTATTATTTGGGCAAAAGGCTTGAAAAGTATTTACTTAATGTGTCAGTGGATTAACAGAACTCTGTCGTTTTGCAGCTGGATAGAGCTCGTTTGACGGTCACATTAAAATGAGTAAACAGTGTGATGGGTCTCATTTAGGCCATCATACATCAGCACACATGGCACAGCACACTGCTTTACCTCATAGCACTATTCATAGTGACGTGTGCTCCATGATGAAAATGAAAATGAAAGATGAAAATGAACTACCCACCACCAGCTTAGATCTATACAACTCTTTGTCATGGTTTTGGTCAAACTAGCAACAGTTTTTTCCCCACTCCAGTTTAGGCACAGCCAGTTCCACCCACCACTGGCTAGATCTCCCCGTACCACATGCATACCAAGCACATACTGCCTCCAAGACACATTAAAATAGACAACTGCCACTAATGCAACTTCATTGTACAGCTAAACACGCTAGGAGGAGAACTTTAAACGCCAATTCTGTTTCAAAATCCTACAGATTCAGCCAGGAGTGTGCTGAGTTGTGGGAGGGAGATACTAATTATGATCTCTTGGACTCCCAGCCACACATGGCTGTGGCATCGACAGGTATCTAATTTGGAATCTCCCAATGATAAGGTCAACGCTTAGATCAGGGATGCCTGGTAGCCTTCTGGCCCACAGCTCTGCCTAGATTAGCCTGAATTCAACTCACAAACTTTGCTCATTTGAAACGCCTAGGAAACAGACCTCTGTTCCCCTGCAGACATCTGCTATCTTGCTGGACAGCTAGCAAAGGGATACACAACTAAACAGGGCAGTGCACCACACTTAAGCCAGGCAAAGCAATTATTCGAAAAGTGTAAATATTCTACACTCTGTCTTCTCAAAGACACACTTTGTGTTACAAGGTTTGCTGAACTACCTAATTAGTGTACTGAGGCTTGCCTAGCTGAGGGCAAGCGAGCTCCTGTTGAACATCTGGTTCCTTGTTGTCCCCATATGACCTTTGGAAACCTCAATAACATAACTAAGACCTTAGGAACCCTAGGGCCCTGAGAACATAGGACACTGGGTAGGTGGGGCACTTGGAACATAAGGCTTCAGGAATATAAAGCTCTTGTTGACAGAAAGCACTGGAACACAGGGCTTAGGAAATATAGTGACTATAGGGCCTGGAGGGCCAGGAGAATATAGGGTCCTTTGAATATAGGGCCTTGGGAACATAGGGCCCTGAGAACATAGGACATTGGGATAATAGAGCCCTGAGAAATGATTGCATTAGGAATATAAGGCACTTGGAACATAGGGCTACGGGAATAAGAGCTCTTGTTGACAGAGAGCAGTGGAGCACAGGGCCTAGGAAATATATGGTCCTCAGGAATATAAGGTCTAGAGATTATAGAGCCTTTGAAACTTAGAGCCTTGGGAATATTGGGCCCTGAGAATACCGGACATTGTGTATATAGGGAACATAAGACTTTGGGAATATATGGCCTTGAAACAAATGGCCTTAGAACACAGGACCTAGGGAATATAGGGCCTTTGAAACATTGGGCATTGGGAATATAACACACCCTTGGAGCAAAGAGCCTTGGAACACAGGTAGTGGAGAATATAAGGCACTTTGAACATAGGACATTGGGAAAATAGGGCCCTGAGAACATAGGGCATTGGGAATATAGGGCACTTGGAACCTAGGGCTTCGGGAACATAAAGCTGTTGTTGACAGAGAGCATTGGAGCAATAGGAAATATAGGCCCCTTGGAGCACAGGGCCTTGGGAACATAGAGCACTTGGAGCATAGGGCCTAGGAAATATAGGGCCATTGGAACACAGGGCCTAGGGAATATATGGTCCTCGGGAACATAAGGCCTAGAGAATATAGGGCCCTTGGAGCACAGGGCCTTGGGAACATAGAGCACTTGGAGCAAAAGGCCATGGGAATATAGGGCCCTTGGAGCACAGGGCCTTCAGAATAGAACAGCATTCCGAGTGCATAGTATATAATTTCCTTTTGTGTGAAGGCTAAAAATAAAAGGTGCTAATGAACACAAATTCATAAAAATGCGTGAACTAAGTTGGACGAAAGATTGAAAACAGTTATATTTAGGACTAGACTAGGAGCTACAGCAAACAACCTCAAATTCTGTCATAATCCTATCAGCTCTTACTGATGAGATCCACTTGGAGACTCAAAGCCTTTTTATTTCACTTAAAAAGTCCTCTCACTTCTCTACAGGGAACAGACAAGCTGTGCAGCGTCTCTGCTAGGAATGAAGATGTTGACTAAAACAGCTGTTAATCGTTTAAAGCAACTGTTGGCCCAAAGCACATAATTGCCTTTAATGCTTATAGCAGTCATCTATGTAACTCCACTATTCTTTCATTCCCCACGTCTCACTTCTCACTTTTCACTCCTGATGTGAGAAGGGCTTTAGCTAATCTTTAAGAAAACAGCATTAGCTCCCAACCTGCAGGTGATTCGGTGACGGTGAGGAAGGGAGTGGATCTGACAGTATCTGTTGACATCATGGCAGAGGAAGCCGCAGTACAGGCACTGTGTCAACCTCCACGTCAACAGGCTTGAGTGATGCTAAGCGCCCGGGATAAAGCGCTCTTCCCTTCTCTAAACTCGCCTCTGTTCTGCCGAGCCCTCAGGCTAAACCTTCGCTCTGAAGGGTAAGAAAAACCATTCTGCTTTACTTGATGCATTGCATGGCAAACTGAAGATTATGAAACGGATAGTTCTGGTTCTAAAATCTGATTGGCTGAGCTGAGTTCAAAGCCATTGTAAAATATTCAACATACACACATAAGGCCACAAATCAGCTGAATTCTGTGTTAGTGAGCAAAGCTATTAAAAATAATTACACTAATTGGCAAACAAATTCTTGGTATCAACTCTCAAACTCCTTGAGACCACCGGTGGTTCCAAAACACACTTGGTCATGTTCTTCATAACGTTCATATTCCATAAGCTCCATTCAGAAGCTGGGCGTCGTATGAGGCTGTAACTCTTCTCTCCAGTCTAATAGATGGGAGATGTAATTTTGAAACTTTATAATAAAAGAAGTTGAACTCTTTTCTACTGAAAGTCGACCCGTTTTTCCCCAAATCTGGGCTATAAACTTCAGTGATCTGCTCTGGAAACATTCTTCTTCTTCTTTCGGCTGCTCCCTTTAGGGGTCGCCACAGCAGATCATCTGCCTCCATCTTGCCCTATCCACTGCCTCCTCTACTTTCACACCAACCATCTCCATGTCCACCTTCACTACATCCATACACCTTCTCTGAGGTCTACCTCTTCTCCTTCTACCCGGCAGCTCCATCTCCAACATTCTTTGCCCAATATATCCACTATTCCTCCTCAACACATGTCCAAACCATCTCAACCTGGCCTCTCTGGCTTTATCTCCAAACTGCTCCACCTTCACTGTCCCTCTGATCTGCTCATTTCTAATCATGTCCAGCCTGGTCACTCCCAACGAAAATCTCAGCATCTTCATCTCCGCCACCTCCAGCTCAGCCTCCTGTCTTTTAGACAGAGCCACAGTCTCGAACTGCTCTGGAAGCATGACTTTTATAAAATAACACAAAGAGCGTCTGAGATTTTTGGCTTTCAGCAGTAAATTGTAAGTGTGTAGTAATATGTGTGATCATAAAACACACGTTCTGTTCATTGGAGGGGAATTTTTACAAAAAAACCCCAAAAATTACAGATATTTCATGCAGTTACTGAATAATTTGACTTATGATTTGGGCATGTAAACTCAGATGGACAAACCGATACACCCTTGAGTATAAGTGTTTAAGGCTTTTTAGGAACTTGTTCTTTGTTAAATTCAACAGTTCTAAGTGGTTTGTTCACTATGCAGCCGGACATCTGTTCTGGTAAAGCCACTAATAACTGCTTAATGCACAATAAAGACCTCTTTATGCATCAGTTAGTAGCTTTTGAAGTTTAGTCCAACCCCCTTGTTGTCTGACTCCTCCCCTGATTGTTACCACCTGTTTCCCACCTGTCCCTCGTCTTGCCTCTGTTATATAAGCCCTGTGTTTGCCCTGGTCTGTGTCGGTCTTTGTAATGTTTGATTGTTCTGTTTGATTGCGCTGGTTGTTTTATGTTTATGCTGTTTGGAGTGTTTATTTTTGTCATGCCCGTCCCTCCTGCTCTCCATATCGGCTGTTTGAACCCGGACCATTTTGACTATGACCCTGGATTTGCCCAAAATAAAACTCACTTATCTCAGCGTATGTGTCCGCCTCATCGCTCCCCACCGTTACACGACCTCTCGGAAGAACAACTTTAAAATATTTGTAAAAATATTTACCTTTCAGAAGGTAAAAGATATGAAATAAATACAAAAATAATAAAATTCAATGAACATGAAAAATAATCGTGGCTGTTCTTATTGAGCATTTCACCCTCTTGCACTGTCAAGCAATGGACAAGCACCCTGGTTGCGCTGTGGGTTTGTTTTATTTCTTCTCAGAGCTGAGATTTGTACTACCCCCCCCCCCCAAAACTGTAGACTGCTATACCAACAAGATGCCTTGGGCAAGACTCCAAACGCTACATTCCCCTACATCCATAACATGATTAAACTGTAAGTTGATGGGCCCTGATTGGTGCTCTGGCTTTGCGCTTCTTTCGTTTTGACATGTTACGTTTTTATACACACAGAAACCAAAAGGAACGACAGATTTCTCAAAATGTAGGAGGAAAAAGTCGGATATTAGTGGAGTGAAAGGAAAAAGTCCAGAACGGAGAAACTTCGGTACAGATACACCAAAAATACTTAAGTACAGAAACTAATTACATTTACTTCGCTACTGTCCACCACTGTCCACCACTAATGACATTTTTAATTAGTTAAAGCATTCATCCATAAATCGTTTATCATCCATATTTCGTATTTTATTTAGAAGTATTTGTACGTATGTCATTTTCATACTACATAAGGAAATGTCATCCGTTTCTAAGCAACAAACACAATGCAACGTGCTTCATTTTCCCTCACTAGTTCCCTCAGTGAGTGAGTGAGTGAGTCAGTTCAGGTCCATGAGGTGCTTTTTGTTTAAAAGATCCAGCCAGGAACAGCCCTGTGATCAGAAAGTGACCATTCATGAAGCTCCAGAGGAAGGCTAACACAAACTGCGCTTTAAAAAAGTGTCTAGGCAGGCCGACAAGGCGTGGGTTTCCAATAAAATGGCCATTGGGTGTAAACCTCTCTATTATCTTGTGCTGTTGAGTTGTGCCACTTTTCTATAGATAACGACCATCTCCAAGTAACAGGTACCCCCCTTCTTAACTGAGCAATTCTAATTACTATGAGTGACAGCAGTGCACACAGTCATGTTTTTTCACTTATATTTTGAGGAAATAATATGCTCAGTCATAACTGCTGCTCAGCAACTTCGCTCTTCTTCTTGAATTACTCAGCCCGGGACGTCAGGCTGGCAAAGCGCTGTCGGCTGGCACAAAAAGCCCATGCCCAGAATAGCGGTGGTTTTTAATAACCATGTTCAACCTACGTGGGGTATGTTATTAGAGTAAATTACCTCCCCGGACCTTCCAATGGACTGTTTGGGTGGGCAAGGGTGGCCACCCATGAGTGAGCGCATTAAAAACGGCAGCCTGTTTATTCTGAAATGGAGGATGGCCATTTTAGTATGATGAATGAGCCTTTAAGACAGTCGCATGGAGCTCCCCCGAGTGAGCAGAGACTGGCACGTCTTCAGTCTCTCTCTCTCTCTCTCTCTCTCTCTCTCTCTCCCTCCCTCTCTCTCCCTGTCTCTCTCTTTGCAGTCTGATTGCTGCTAAGGTTGCCATCCTGTGAAAAAGCTTTGAAATTTCCACTGACCTCCTATATTTGTCCATAGTAATCCTTTTCAATTCCAATGGCTAAACTGGCTGCACTGCCGCTACATTTCTAATAATTACAAATGTGTTGTGGATTGACAAAAATACTCCAGCTGCTTAAGATTAGAACTGGGCCTGAGGACTGCTAACAGAGACAGAACTGTGTTAAAGTGATAGTTCAGCAAAAAAATCTCAAGAAATTGCTAGAATTTTCCCTTTACGTCAAATGTTGTCAGTTAGTGTCTTCAGGTTTGCTGTAGAGTTCCGAGGCTATTCTGGGACGTGGTGGAGGGTAAACATATAAACGCTGTTGACCTTTTTCAATGTCATTTTCTCACGTTTTTCATTTTACACATTTCACAGAAAATGGACTTGAGGGAAGAGTCAACAGGCTCACCTTTTAGATGAAGATGCCACTGAAAGTTGAAATTTGAAAACATGTTTTATGATTTGATAATAACAGATGAAAATCGGTTTGTTTTCATTCTTGATGAGTAATAAACGAAAGCTGGATCTTCAGATGAGCTAATCCAGTCGCTACTAAATATTCCACAGTCGACTGTCAGTGGGATTATAACAAAGTGGAAGCGACGTAAAATGACAGAGCGGTCAGCGGATGCTGAGGGGCATAGTGTGCAGAGGTCACCAACTTTCTGCAGAGTCAATCACTACAGACCTCCAAACTTCATGGAATGGGTTTCCATGGCTGAGCAGCTGCATCCAAGCTTTACATCCCCAAGCGTAATGCAAAGGGTGAAATGCAGTGGTGTAAAGCGCCGCCACTGGACTCTAGAGCAGTGGAGACGTGTTCTCTGGAGTGACCAATCACGCTTCTCTGACTGGAAATCCAATGGACGAATCTGGGTTTGGCGGTTGCCAGGAGGCGGTACTTGTCTGACTGCATTGTGCCAAGTGTAAAGTTTGGTGGAGGGGGGATTATGCTGTGGGGTGGTATGTGTTGCTGTTGTCAGAAGAAAATCTTGCATCTCCAAAATAACTTTACAGGAGAAGGAAAAAAAACTACTTTACTTTTAATGTAAGTCAATGGATCCGTTCATCATGAAATTTACAATGTAAAGGGTAACAGGAATTTTCAAATTATGTCAGAAAGTGAAAAACGTTAAAAATGGAGATGCCAGGGTTTATATATATATATATATATATATATATGAAATCATTTACATATTAAAATCTTATGTTCTTTAGAAACAGGTACAAGTCATATGCAAGCATTTTGGTGCCCCTGGTATGTTTTGTAGATTTTTAAATATTTATATATATATATATATATATATATATTTTTTTTTTTTTTTTTAAACTCAGCAAATAAACAGCAATTGTATTCTAGAATTAGCAGAAAAATGTCATATTTAGGTGTGTTCCCTGTAGAGGATGTGTTAACTTATTTTCACTTAGAAAATCAACAAAACATACGACTGTATATGCCACAAGAAACCAAACAGCAGTTCAGCTCACCTCAAATAACAACGCAATGTTGACTGAGATAAAGGCTTGTATAATGTACACTAGTGCCAGGTATCTGAAATTGTATCATACACTGCTATAAAAATGGACTCATTCATTGCACAGCTAAGGAACAACTTTAAGCCAGAAATTTGTCGATCGTTATGGATAACAATTTGTCATACAGTATCAGAAACCACACAACTTGACACAGTTTGAGGCAAATGCGAGGATTTAAGCGTGCTGTTCGCAAAATGCTTCTTGATGGTCATGAGTTTCTATTACTTGTCAGCTACATTTACTTTGTCCCTCCACAGCAAAACCAAGCATGTCTTGGCCGACCGACTACGTTTTAGAAGTGTCTGCTGAACTATCGCTTTAAGGATCAGCCACAATGCAGCTCTGCTGCACTGCTGCAGAGTCTGCTGTGAGGTTATGCCTCCAAACAGGCATGGAGTGAGCTGATGGTCTCTGCAGATCCTGGAATAGGCTCAGGTTGTGCAGGCTGAAGGAAAAGGTCTCTCTCATCCCCCTAAATTTTACCACCCTACCCCGGCCCCCTGATATGTGTTGTGGTGGGACCGCTGATTGGAAGTGGCAGTTTAACAAGAGAGCTTTCCCCGCAGGCTCGGGAGGCCATTCGATCGTTTTCACGAGGCCTGCGGTTCGTCCCTTCTCATTTAGATTACAATCCTGCAAAAATTTAGGTCACACCACGAAGAAATCTCATCCTTATTTGGATGAGAGAGGGAAAAAAATCAGTCCTTATTGGCTCATGCCAAGAAATGGGAAGATATCTTGTTTGCTAGCAATACGGATGAGACTAATTAACGGTGTTGATTCCCAAAAAAAGGCAGTTATGCAACAAGCTGTGTTGGGGTAATTTGTACCAAGTGGGTCAGATTTCTGCTATAGGCCCAGACTGAGATCACAAGTTAGGAGGGGTCTGGGAAGGGGAGAGAGGTGGGATTTGGGGGGGGGTGGGGTTGTGGTCATACCAGTGAGTATTTGCTCAACAAGTCCCCGATGACAGAGCAGACAAGGTAAGCTGCCCAGATCGGGGAACAATAGGGCCCTTGCAGGCTCCTTGTCGCGGTGCATGTAGTGCTGGGAAGCGGCCGTGGGGCCGAATAATGTAAGCTGATTCTGGACGGCTGGATATCCAACTGGGTCAGTGACCAAGGGGTGAAACACCCCAATCTATTGCCACCTATGTCTCAGGAACCAGCAGCGCAGCCAGAGGTGACTCAGTTATGAGTCCAGCTGTTGTTAAAACTGAACCACCTTATCATATGCCGTCTGGGAAACCATTAAAAGTTGTCCGTCTTTCGCTGCCTTAAACGTTATGATAAGGCTTTAAATATTTCCGGAAAGCAGAATCCATTCTGTGCTTTTGGCGGAGCTCTGTATGAAATTTATCACAGGAATTTCCCATGTGAAGCTAACGTTAACTATTAGATGTTCTAGGGTAAGACGTAGTGAAGTATGGAAAGGGAGAACACCTGCTCAGCCACCAGACTGAAAAATCGAACCGGCAAAACACAACAGCAATGCAAACATCCAATCAGTGTAATATGGCTTTTACCCACTGAGCACTATTTATTTGTGTGATTAATTTGTGCTCCGATAAGTGAATTGAAGTGTGTTCATAACTGAGTGTGTGCACATCTGGTTTGCACACCAAATGCATTTTGGACCACTAAGTTGCAACATTATTCGTCCTCTGTTCAATTTTTGCGAACTCTCATGGGTGTCATGAGTTATCTGTCATGAACTATAGCTAGAGCTTCTTTGCTATAGGATTAGAGCCTTCTAATGTAGTAGGAACCCTTTACTTCACACATTAAAAAATATATTCAATTCACTTTTTTGCATGAAAATGGTCTGTGGGTCATTTTTTTGGACGTGTTTATTAAATTCAAAAACATCGAAAAATAATAGCAATAATGTGCGCAGGGGTCTTTTTGGAGAAGGTTGCCTTGAGGCAACATTGTGCGACAATGAGAAGAAAATAGGGGGCAGTCATGGGTTGGAGGTTAGGGAACTGGCCCTGTGACTGGAAGGTCGTCGGTTCGATTCCCAGTCCTGACAGTCCATGACTGAGGTGTCCTTGAGCAAGACACCTAACCCCTAATTGCTCCCTGGGTGCCGTGGTTAGGGCTGCCCACTGCTCTGGGCAAGTGTGCTCACTGCCCCCTAGTGTGTGTGTGCTCACTAGTGTGTATGTGGTGTTTCACTTCATGGATGGGTTAAATGTGGAGGTGGAATTTCCCCAGTTGTGGGATTAAAAAAGTATCACTTAACTTAAATGGTACAGATCCCTGTTCCCTCAGTTGGTGAGACCTGGCTTGCTAAATCCATTCTACTGTCACACATATTTCAACATATTACTGCAAATTCTCAAAAAATTTGATACCGAATGTTAAAAAAAACAGTAATGTCCCTACTAGAGTACATGACTTACTCAAACTCTTCTCTTTATAGTTAAATCTATGATTGTCTTTGAATATATATAATGCCATTAGTTTGTTGCCCTGAAGCAACATCATGCAGTACAGGGTTAATATGAGCATTTGTATTTTTTTGATCTGGGAGAACTGAATGAAGCAATGAAGCACCTTCTGTTTCTCTAATTTTTCCAAAATGCAAAGCAGCCTGTAATGTCATCAGTTAGGTTAACGATAATACATAATATTTCATTTATTATTCAACATAGTTTCATTTTTTATACTTAAGGGGAACTTCAAAAACTGGTGTTATGTTATTACATAGGTGCTCAGGTACAGTACAGCTCACATCACACTGTAGCTGTGTCAATGGCTGTACAGTACCACTACCTGTCCAGTAGAAAACTGCAATAACACATTAAAGGGGAAAAATGATTCCTCCCTCTCCTCTAAGGTCACGGTCATAAGCAATTTGTCCTTTTTTACTCCATCTGAGAATAACAGCCACCGATAACAATGCACACATTTTTTGTCACAAATGGCTCAATATTTTTTATATTCATGTACATTAATACTATTTTTTTTCTTTTCCAGCCACCTTACCAGCCAAGTGTCATATTTACATCATTTTCTTATGGCAATTAAAAAAACGTCATATATCCTTTTTCATCATTTGTAAAGCTTTATTTTGTGTAAAGATTTATGAATAGATCTATAGAAACGGCTGAAAATTACTTGGAATAATATATCATTTCTTAGTTTTTCAGTAAAGTTACAGTTTTGGAGATGCAGTGTCATAGGCAACCCCTGGTCAAATGACGTTTGATTTTCTAAGTAAAAATAAATTGCACAAAAATGCGCATTTTAATGCACAAATGGTGCTTATTTGCATGAACTATTGGGCAAAAAACATAAAATGTGGCCTGTGCAAACATTCTACATATTTTATGTTTCTTTATATTTAAGTTTTATTTTTTGCCAATAATTTAAACCCAAATAAATAAAAAACGTGCTCTAAAATGTGTAGACAAATGTCATATTTAAGCTTGTTTCATATAGAGAATGTGTAGAACTCATTTGACTCAGGTGTTTAAACTTTTGCACATGACTGTATGACGTTTACTGGAGACATAAGGGCTGAACAGAAATAAGAATTCATGTTTAATGAATCCTTTTGGAGTATGTTGCCTTGAGGCAACATTGTGCGACAATGGGAAAAAATGGTGTAGATCCATGTTCCCTGAAGTGGTGAGACCTGGCTTGTGACCGGCTAAATCTATTCTACTGTCACACAATGTTGCCTCTAGGAAACTAAATATTTCTGCAAATTCTCAGAAAAATTGATACGGAATGTTAAAAAAGGTTTAAATGTGGCCACTAGATATAGCATGGCCAAATACATGACTTACTCAAACTCTTCTCTTTACACTCAACCCTATAATTGCCTTTGACAATGTTGCTTCTGGTCATATTTATGTATAATATTGATATTTATTGTCATATTTAAGCTTGTTCCATATAGAGGATGTGTAGAACATGTAATTGAACTTGGGGTGTTTAAACTTGTGCACATGCCTGTATGAGGTTTTCCGGTGAATAAAAAATAAGCGCTGAATAAAAATAAGCATCCGTGCTGGTGGTCAGCAAAGCAGACAGGTATGAGGGCCCACACTCTTTGTAGCAGTGTGGTTACCTGCTGGTTTGGAAACACACTCTCATCATTGAGCTTCTCTAATCCCCTGGTTGCGCGGGGGAGGGGGTGCGGACACTCAATCTGCCTCTGTGTTGGCCAGTGGGATTTCCCTCTTTAATTAATTCAGGATTTGTACGGAGAGCAGAGGTCAGATGTGAAGAGAAGCTCAGGATTGATTTTCTCATGTTCGATCCTGGGGCCCATTGTGCGCCACGCAGAAAGGCAGCGTGTGTATTTGTGTATCTGTGTGTGTCCCTGATAGTCACCGCTGATAAATCCAAATGAGGGAGCTCACTGAAGCCGAAGGAAAACCTTTCCACCAAGAAGACCTTTACGCTCCTACAACAGCACGCAGCATCAGCACTGGCCTACTTCACATACCCAGAGAGGCGTAACGGAATCAAGAAGAGATGTTTTTCTGTTTTCATGCACTCGTTCGCTGCCAACTATGATCAGATAGTCATCACCTGTATTCAATGTGCAGCTAAAAACATTTCTTTACAGTTAGTATAATGTTATATTAATGGCTATATTTAATAATGGCTATATTAAAAATCTCAAACGATCTGTGGGTTAAGGATACAATTCTGTAGAGGAAATCACTGCATGGGCTCACAAACACTTCTTGAAAACATTCTATGTGAGCACAGTTTGGTGCTGCATCCACAAATACAAGATGAAACTTTACCATGCAAAGAAGAAACCATCGAGAAACGCTGCCAACTTCTCTGGGCCTGATCTCATTTAAAATTTAAAGTGTTTAAGGTCCAACAAATCAAAATTGATTTGTTCAAAAAAGTTCAAATTCATAATTCAACACCAACTTGACGGATGCAGCTGCAGCAGTTTTTATGCACTGATGGTAAGATGCACAAGTGCTGGGCCCCTGAAATCCTAGTTTTATCAACAGTCCCTGTCCCATCTCTAAGAACTATGACGTGTGCAAATGCAATCTTTAGCAGACGCTCACCGCTCCCATCAGCACCAAACGGGATGCGTCCCAAACCGCTGCCTCGCTACAAGTCACCTAACCAGTCACGCTGTAATTACGTCCTGTTTATGTGACCCGTGTCGGCCTTCGCTGGCTTCACTGAAACATCAGACATCGCAGGCCGCTGGAGGTCGGAGGCCAAAGCTATCATGGACGCATGCGGGACAAGGCCATGTGTTACCGTGGAAACCAAGCTGAAGATCACAGGGCTGCACCTTGCGTGGGCCACCCACCCGTCCTACCTGCTGATTTACTCCGACATGCCTTACGCTCAGTTACTCAAAGAAACAGGTGTTAAGGTTACAGTCACAGGACCGTCTACAGCATTTTTTAATTAGGGCGAGTTATGGCTCAGTCATAAACGGCTATTCTTTTACACGGCAGCCAAAGGCTCGGAGGGTCAAAGAACGGGGTCATTGACAAATTGACATTGACAAATCTGATCTGGTGGTCTTTCGTGTTCTCAGGTCTCTCCCCAGGTCCGCTGAGCATTTCACAGGCTCTTGAGGTCACCCGGTTTTTTGAGGGTCCTTGGTGGCTCACATATCCTCCATGTTAATATGGCCTGTCATCAAGCCCCCCAGTCCAGCTGGGGCCTGTGGAGTTTTTGCCCTCTGCGCTTTGCTTCGTAGTCAGCCTTCACAGCGTTAGGCATGAAAATTCCCTCCCTCCAGCTCCCTAACTTACATTAATCCTGACAGGCTGCAAACAGCAACCCCTCCACAGAGCTTCCATGGATCACCTATTAAGGGAAATGTTCAGGGTTGGGGTGGAGGTGGGGGGGATTGGAGGAAGTGTAATAAAACATGGCAATGCAAATATACACAGCAAGCACATAAAGTTTCCTGAGTGGGCTGTAGATGGGGCGGGGTTGTGGGATGTTGGTGCAGCTCACTAAATCACAACCTTTGTTTCTTGGATTTGTGAATAGTGCTGGAGGTCTGATGAGATGCAAAAGTCTTAGGTCACCTGAGAAAATTAGATTTAAAGGTATTTAACTGTTTACAGTATTTGCTTGTTAAAAGCGCGAACATTGGAACTTTACTGTAGGTGCTGTTCAGGCTATATGGCGCGTCCATAAGCTTGTCATGACAACTGATGTAACCCTACATAAATGTTTAGAAATACTTATTCTAATAGGCGTCATTCGCCATAAAGGTTATGTTTGCCAATTTTCATCAAAGTTAGCTAAAGAACATCAATCATTTTAACAAGACATTTTGCTGTCAAGTTAGCCTGTAACTATATCAGTGGTGGACAGTAACTGAGTAACTGAGTAAATGTAATTGGTTTCTGTACTTTAGTATTTTTTGGTGTATCTGTACTGAAGTTTCTCCGTTCTGGGCAACTTTCTCCTTTCCCTCCACTACATTTCAGAGTCTAATATCCGACTTTTTCCTCCTACATTCTGAGAAATCTGTCCTTCCTTTTGGTTTCTGTGTGTATAAAAACGTAACATGTCAAACAAAAGAAGCGCAAAGCCAGAGCACCAATCAGGGCCCAGCGGTCACTTTGTTTAGAGCTGGTTTTGACCTGTTGGTCATACCGACCCAGTGCAGCACGCGGTTCAACATCAGCGCAGCAGCGTAAAACTTTGGGAGAGTCTGTTCAACATAAATGATGAACTAACCTAACTTTGTGTAAATAGAGCTCAATATAGAAATATGTCCACATATGCAGTCGAGACTGACGCGGCTTTTTTCTGAATTTCTACAAACACCATTTCATTTTATAGTAAATGAGTTTGGGCTGGTTTATGTTTATGAACAGACGCCTACAGATCAACATAGTAAAGGAGCTCATCTGTGATCCTGAGTTTAAAGCCAGTTTTTATTCAACTTAAACTTGGAACTAAGTTGTAAATAAATCTGAAACTGAAACTTTGCTTGTGTGTAAAAAGTGATTTCAGAGCCACTCGGTTCTCCCTGATGGAAACTGTTTACCTTCAGTGTTTTGTGCTTCTGATCATTTTAATAGACGTCAGCGTCACTAATTAATGACGTTCTATTAAAAGACTGGTTTACCAAGAGAGACGCTGGAGGACTTTCACCTGAAATGAGTTCATGAAGCCAGTCTGGTTATAAAAATGATAACAGGACATCAGAGCCAGAATTACTCTTTTAGTACTTTTACTTTATACTTAAGTACATTTGAAGGTAAATACTTTAGTACTTTTACTCAAGTGGAGGTCTAAAGGGAGGAACTTCTACTTTTACTGGAGGAATATTTACCTTGGGGGTCTCTACTTTAACTCAAGTACATGGTTTGTGTACTTTGTCCACCACTGAACTGTATTTGTAACAAGAATACACAAGCTGTTTAAACAAAAGCACAGAGAGAGAAGTGGCAATTTTAATTTTGTTATAAATAACTTTGTGTAATTATATAACTATATGTTCATTTTAAAAACTAAGTAAAATTGTTACAGTACCATACACTGCTTTTTTATATAAAGTTACCTTTTTTGAGAATAAAGTTTATTTTTCAAGATAATATGACAAATATTATTTACAACATATCAATCAATCAATCAATCAATCAATCAATTGGCCTATGTTTAGCCTTGGAGAACATTGAGGGTGACCCTCATTTACATTGTTGCCGAGTTGTTACAGGAAAGGGGTTGATAATGTGTAAGAACATATCAAGTAATAAAAAATAAATTGAATAATGAAAATGACTAAAATAAACAAAAATGAAACATTTATAATAAAATGCATAAAACAGTGGAAAATATAAAATAACAATTAAAGAGTAACTAAAATGTAAAGTTTAATAAAATCAGGATAAATAAAAAAAGAGGATCAAAAACAGAAACTAAAATGAATTAAATTGACTGAAAAATAATAAAATATTCGTAATTATTTTTTAAAAATCTGAATGATAATGAATAAACAAATAAATAAATGGGTGAAAAATAGAAATAAGTAATAAAATTACTAAAATAATGAAAATAACCCAATAATAATAAATATCAAGTAAAACAGTGCTGTGCAAAAGTTTGGGCGCCGCTGGTCAAATGAAACATTTTTTTTATGTTCCAAGTGGAAGTATATTAGCATATTTTGCATTTGTACAACTAGTGGTCATTTGCTACATTTAATAATATATTAACATATTAAAAAAAGATAAAATATGGCCTGCGCAAGTTATGGCACATTTTCTATTATGCTTTGTTTTTTTTTTTCCTTTCAATATGTTAAACGTAGCAAATAAATAGAAATTCTGCACTAAAATGTGCAGAAAAAATGCATTAATTGCTTTTTTTCTATTTTACAAAATGTGTGTGTGTGTGTGTGTGTGTGTGTGTGTGTGTGTGTGTGTGTGTGTGTGTGTATAAACAAAACATGTACATTGATGGGGTTGCTCAAACTTTTGCACATAGCTGTTTGCTCACTGGTTGTAACATGCAGCTAATGCAGCTCTCCCTGGATGTTAGTGATGGAAATTGGACACTGTGTTCACTCCATAGAGATCACATGGTTTTCATGTTCAGGGTCAACCTATGCTCACATCAGGAATATAATGTTATTAAATTAATGAAAGTGATAAATATGGGCTGAGGAATTTGATTTTGTTCACTCATATAGCAAGAAACAAACAAAAAGCTCTACATTTAAATGAAAACATCTTTCTTTAGGATCAAATTTGCTCAGATACTACAAGTATCACACAAAGTAACGCAGGAATTAGTCACAGTTAGATTTTCAAATCATTTGACGGCCCTAATTTATTCTGTCCGGCAACACTTCATTTGGATCGTCCACTTTAGATGCTTTGTAGGTTACATTCAACTAAATATCTACTAAATTTACCACCATTTTCTTTAACTCTAAATCTGGCTCTAATCCTAACCCTAACCTTAACCTCAACCCAAAACCTAAACCCAACCCTCATCCAAGTCCTAGCCCTAACCCTGGTCCAAATCCTGACCCTAACACCTCCACTGTTTAGCATCAACTGACCTTCAACAGACAGTTTGTTACAAATTTGAACACTTGTTGAGGATCTATAGGGAACTATAGTGGGCTATCCAAATAAAGTGAGACCCTATGTTCTGTGTAAAGCCCAGATAAATGCTTTTAGATACAGTTCTTGGCTTTCTGGACTGAGCTGATGTGGGTTTGAAGACAGAGCAGCTGAAAACGCCAGTGTACAGTGGGTGGCTTCTCCGTCTGCTCGATCACTCCCGCGTTTCAGGTGTTTTGTCGGGTTGGTCCGGCTCATTCTTTTCCCATGAAGCCCCTGTCATCCCCCCCGAGCTGATTGATATGCCACCCCTGGCTCGTGCTCCCCAGTGTGTGGAGGCCACAGTGATTCATAGCCAGTGAGATCGAGTGTTGTTGTAACTCGGAGCACATGGGCATGGCAAGGCCTTTAGTCACCAGCGCAGTGGCAGTTGTGTAAGTACGTTCACTGAAACGCTCAGCATGTATGATATAAAAGTGCGTCATCGTCTTCAGTGTTGGGTTGTTAGCACTGCACTTTTCTTGGGAATGAGAGAAGAACTTTGGAGAACGACGGTGAAGGCAGCTCCTTCAAGTTCCTTCAAAACATGTAAATTGATAGTTCGCCAAAATATCACATTTACACCATTTGACCCTTATTCCAATAAGCCACGACATGTTTGGTGTCCAAAGCTTCTTTAGTTTTGCGCTGGAGTTATGAGGCGGATGCAGCTAAACAGGAAAGGAAGTTTATACTCAATTACAATTGTGCAAACCGCATGCCTGAATCATCACACCAGGTCAAGCTGTTAAGTAATTGTAGTCTGTTAAACTCCTTGAGAACGCCGGTGGTTCCAAAACACACTTCGTCATATTCTTTATAACTTTCATATTTCATAAGCTGGTTCCCTAACCTCCAGCCCATGACTGCCCAACAGAGGCAGTCCAACATTTAACAACAGAGAATCTAGCACTCAATAAATATGACAGACTGGCATTACAAAGATGAAGGAACTTCAAAAAATCTTCAAATTCAACGATTTGTCTCGACAGATGAAGATCAGAACTGTCCAGTCTGTGGTCTTCTCTGTGGTTCTTTATGGACGTGAAAGCTGGAAAATAAATCAAGAGAGAGGAAAACGTGAACTGTAGTGTTGGTGAAGACTTTTGTGGTGACCTCAGACAGCAAAGAAAACAAACTAATGAATCCTCAACTACAAGCCTCAACTCTCCCTCGGAGCTCAGACAACCCAACAGAAGTTCTCTTATTTAGGACACATTCTGAGAAGAAACAGCTCATTGGAATAGACTATATGCCTGGAAGAGCATGGATACAATCAGAGTAAACATGAACCAGCCATCTAGAAGCCTGGAGGCCCAAACGGAAGATGAGATATTCTGGAGATACACTGTTCATATCAAGTCAGAGTCAGAAATGACTTGAAGGCACTAAATAGTAACAATAATTCTAATGGTGTGCAGGATTTCCAGGTCTAGCAAACATCTCCTGCACAAAATACACCAATCAGGCATAACGCTGACGTGATGGTGGTGTGTTAGTGGGTGTGGTGCTGGTCTGAGTGGATCATACACAGCAGTGCTGCTGGAGTTTTTAAACACCTCAGTGTCGCTGCTGGACTGAGAATAGTCCACCAGCCAAAAATATCCAGCCAACAGCATCCTGTGACCACTGATGATGGACTAGAGGACGACCAACACAAACTGTGCAGCAGCAGATGAGCTGTCATCTCTGACTTTACATCGACAAGGTGGACCGACAAGGTAGGAGTGTCTAATAGAGTGGACAGTGAGTGGACACAGTGTTTAAAAACTCCAGCAGCACTGCTGTGTCTGATCATCTCATACCAGCACAGCACACACCAACACACCACCACCACGTCAGTGTCACTGCAGTGCTGAGAATGACCCACCACCCAAATAGTACCTGCTCTGTGAGGGTCCATGGGGGTCCTGACCACTGAAGAACAGGGTAACAGAGTATCAGAGAAACAGATGGACTACAGTCTGTAACTGTACAACTACAGAGTGCAGCTATACAGTAAGTGGAGCTGATAAAATGGACAATGAGCATAGAAACAAAGAGGTGGTCAGAAAGTTATTGTTTAAAAAATTTAATAAATAAATTCAAATGATCTAAATTTAGTAGGAAAACAAGCCCAATATGGGAGACGTAGCATCCTTAACGGTGGGAATGTGTGATGGACAGTGGTCATTTTACAAAGTGGATGGCTTCTCTGTTTTTTGAGCAGGGGGAAGGCATCGCCTCGCGTGCCCCCTCAATTTGAGCCCTGCATGATACACATGGAGGTACTTTTCAGTCGTGCTGCCTTACATTTCCACTCTAAACAAAGTCTACAATCCCACCTACAATACAATTCGCCCAAAATGTCTCATGGTTGCGAGATCACACATGGCCCTGAGAGACTATGAGCTGAACCATTAAAAGACGAGAGCAGAACTTCTAGCTGTTCGATGGTGCAGGCTGAGGTGCAGGCCTGCAGGCAGGTGATGCTGCTGAGTTTGGTTTTGTGCATTCTCTCGCTGGAGAGCAGGAATGTGTGTAGAGCAGTGAGAGAGAGATAAGATCAGAGAGAGGGGCTGAAGTGCTGAGAGATGAGCAGCAAGGAGATGAAGCTTGAATCAGAGTCATTCAAGCAGGCGAGGTGGAAAGAGAGAGAGAGGGGGGAGAGAGACAGAGAGAGAGAGAGAGAGAGAGAGACAGTGAGGGAGAGGAACAGAGAGAGAGAGAGAGAGAGAGAAGTTGAGGGTCATCAATTCTGAAATGCTATTGACCTAATCACACTTATAAAAATAAAGGGTTAAGAAGGATTCTTTGGAATGCTGATTGTTCTTTAGAGAAGCACCTTGGCATATGCCGTGTACAAATGTGAAGAATCTTCAAGCTTGAAGAACCTTCACATAATGTACAAGTTTATAACAATTACAGGTTCTCACTAGAACTTCTAGAACTGTATGTAAGTCAAGAACTGCTGAGAAATCTTTATTTTTAATAATGTTTTGCTGTTCATTTACATAAAAAATGACGAAAAACTGGTCAAATTATCGAAAGAAACTATTGTGCAGGTTCTCAAGTGGCACAACCGACTAAGTGTTGGCCCTCTCGTCAAGATAGCGACAATACCCTGGCATTGCCACAGTCATCTGTTCAACAGAGCCTAACTGGCCAGGCTCTCTCTGGGTGGGTAGGATGGTCACTTAGCACAATTCTAGCCAATACAGGCTTCTGTTGGCTGATGTAACAGTTGGTATCTTCTTCCAAGTGTGTTGAGCTGCCCAATAATGTTGCATTAGTGACTGTTCAACTTAGACAGGCTTTCTAAGCGTCAGCTTCACGAAACCTAAAAGATTTAGGTTAAACTTAAAAGATTTAGATTTAGACTGTGATTCATTTTTGCTCACGTGAAAGCACAACATTTATGATGAAGAGCCAATCATATGAGAAATAAGTAGGAGGATTCATAAAAGTAAAGCATTTATAATGGTAAGAAAGCAATGCGGTCACCACTGCTACCAGGGTTGGATCAAACTAAGCTTAGAGTTAACCAAGTAAGCAAGAAATACTGCATCGTGAGACCTGGGCTTCTTTGCTGGGGGTCTCATTGTCGTTGGTTTCACGCACAAAAATTCCATCTGCACTGTGGATCAATTGTGTAATTCCATATGTCACTTTTTTCAGCGTAGCTTTGCAAAATGTCCAGCCCTAGCTTCATCATATGATTTTCATTAGATACTAACATTCAAGCAGAACACGAGAGTTCTCATGAGTTGTGGCCTTTTGCGGTTGAATGCCTTCTTCACTCCGTGTACCCATTGAGGCATTCCGTCTCCTCCACTGTCCACAACAATCCCATCCCCGTCATCATGAAACTTGCAAAGGGAAGCTGATGTGATACGTCGAAGCTGTCACATAACAAAATGAGCCAATCAAGCGATCCCACATGTGGCACCAAGAGTGCATAGCTTCCACTTGTGCAGTGGACTGCACCCGGTAAACCCCAGACCACCCATTTCAGGAGGACCAAATATTGGTTCTCTGGACCACTTCTG
The DNA here is from genome assembly GCF_015220715.1 of Pygocentrus nattereri. Classification (NCBI taxonomy): domain Eukaryota; kingdom Metazoa; phylum Chordata; class Actinopteri; order Characiformes; family Serrasalmidae; genus Pygocentrus; species Pygocentrus nattereri. The sequence goes on along the minus strand of NC_051231.1, from coordinate 4,814,630 downwards.
GGCTTGAAAACAGCTTTCACACTCAACCAAACTTTTCATACTTGCAGTGCAAGTGGTTCTGGGTCTGGAAAACTCTCCACTCTACACAAAAAGGTACAAAACTGCCCCTGGGTCAGTGCCCCTCTTGTCACTGGGTTGGGACCCTCAAGGCTCCATCTCAGTACCTTTATTCCGGGAACATAACTGAACCATAATCCACTGAAATGATCTGTTCTAAGCTGTGCTGACTCCACACACCCCGCCTCGCCTCCAGGCTTTTATTCTACTGCTCAGTTTTAAAACATTCGGGTTATGAAAAGGTACAAATACCAACTTTTCACCTGGAAAAAACATATTTAAGATTCACAATCAGACCTTAAAACCACTGTAGAACCTTTAAGGGAACATTTACATTGTTTATACCTTGATGAACGACAAGCGTACCTGCACAGAACCTTCATTTCTAATAGTGTAGTGTGATACTGTCCTTAGTACAACACTTAGCAAAATAAGGGGCTCTCAAAAAAAGTCCTGCTTAGGGTCCCCAAAGGTCTAGAGCCAGCCCTGGCTTCACATGACTTGAATGAATCCCCCTTAGTAGTGCGGTGATAGTTGGGGACTCGCAAGTGGGTGGAACTGCTGTCAACAACAGCAAGAAACAAGAAACAGAAACTACATTTCAAGCCATTACAGCTAGCAAATATGGTCAACAGCTGTCATAGCAGTGTGTCTTTAGGGTGTGCCAGTGTGCCATCTAGATATTTCCAACGGAGGCTATTTGTCTTAGGTGAGGTTAATTGGATGGAAATACTACAGTGATGTCTGCAGTAAGCACAGGAGAGAGAGAGCTACATACAGTGAGCTTGCCACTCTCTCTCCCCCTCTTTTTCTGTAACAACACCACTAAGAAATGAACAAACATTTTTACAGCTGAGAACTGCTGCTCGGAAACCCTTAAGATATTTAAACCACGGATTACTGTCGAGAAGTGTCCTGGAATGCAGCAGCCACTTGTGGAGCACATTCACACCTGCAGCCTGTACGAAAGGCTGAGGCATCTATGTTCTCAGACAGTGTACCCCATATGACCCCTAGCCAGCCTTGCATCTCTGAATCACACTGTAAAGAGGCAATGAAAAGCACGTTTATAGTCCCACAGAGCTCTATAAACTCTTAGACACGGCCCAGAAGGAAACTGTCCTCTGTAATGGGAAGATGGGACTCAGCTGGGAGCTGGATGCGGAAGGACCATGCCCAAAAAAACTGTAGGTATGAAATAAAGCAACATTAGCTGATATTCAGGCTTATGTATTCCATGCATGTTTGTCCAACCTGTGTGTTTTTACCAAAATCAAGGGTATGAATAGGGAGTTTTCCCCCATTGCTGCAGTAAGAGCAGCTACTTCTCTGGAACAGCTGTTGGAACATTGCTGTGAGGAACTGATTGTATTCAGCCACACGATCATTAGTGAGGTCAGGTACTGATGGTGGATGGTCAGTTCTGGATCAGTCCAACTCATCCCAAAGGTATTAGATGGAGCTCCAGCACTCCAGAGAACACAGTACCACTCCTCTACAGTCCAATGCTGGTGGGTTTTATACCCCTCAGTGCTTGGCATTGGGCATGGTGAGCTCCTGAGCATGCCATTCTATTGGCAATGTTTTTTATGGAGCACATGAATGACCACCTCTTTGTTTCTACGCTCATTGTCCAGTTTATCAGCTCCACTTACTGTATAGCTGCACTTTGTAGTTCTACAGTTACAGACTGTAGTCCATCTGTTTCTCTGATACTCTGTTACCCTGTTCTTCAGTGGTCAGGACCCCCATGGACCCTCACAGAGCAGGTACTGTTTGGGTGGTGGATCATTCTCAGCACTGCAGTAACACTGACATGGTGGTGGCGTGTCAGTGTGTGTTGCACTGGTACGAGTGGATCAGACACAGCAGTGCTGCTGGAGTTTTTAAACACTGTGTCCACTCACTGTCCACTCTATTAGACACTCCTACCTTGTAGGTCCACCTAGTAGATGTAAAGTCAGGGATGACAGCTCATCTGCTGCTGCAGTTTGTGTTGTGTTAGTCCTTCATTGGTGGTCACAGGATGTTGCCCACAGGACGCTTTTGGCTGGATATTTTTGGTTAGTGGACTATTCTCAGTCCAGCAGCGACACTGAGGTGTTTAAAAACTCCAGTCTCTGACTTTATATCTACAAGGTGGACCAACAAGGTAGGAGTGTCTAATATACTGGACAGTGAGTGGACACAGTGTTTAAAAACTCCAGCAGCACTGCTGTGTCTGATCATCTCATACCAGCACAACACAGACTAACACACCACCACCACGTCAGTGTTACTGCAGTGCTGAGAACGATCCACCACCCAAATACTACCTGCTCTGTGAGGGTCCATGGGGGTCCTGACCACTGAAGAACAGGGTAACAGAGTATCAGAGAAACAGATGGACTACAGTATATATATATATATAGACATATGCATACATGTACTCTCTGTATCTCAGCATTTTCATCACAGTGTGATGCGGGACCCTGCTATTGAATTTCATTGTGATTTATTTTTCCTTTTTTTTTTATTTCATACAAATGTCCTCATTCCTAAAAATCTAATGAATACACAGGAACCAGCTTGTCCTCTGAGCACACAGATACTATCTTAGCAACAATATTGACTGTTTTTGGATGGACTGGAATTGGATGTAAGCATAAGGAACCTGAACAAAAAAACAAAACAAAAAAAAAACATTGTAGGTGGGTTCCTGAGAAGAAAGTTGTCAGGTGGCCATGTCTTTACCTGGGAAGAAGGCAGAACTAAAATATTTGTGTTAATCCCAGCTCTTGTGAGTCCCAGATCGGGTTTCTGTGCCAACTGAGCAGGCTCTGTTGTAGCTGGAATATCAGAGGCTCCAGGGCCAATGTTTTACTGTACAGCTGCCAAGGAAGTTTGACAGGGAACTCAAGGCGAAATGCTGCGACATGGCAGATCATTGCGTGTATTCCATGAAGATCCATGAAGATACGCTCCTTCTCTTTCAGACGTGATGAAGTAGGTCACGGGTCAGTTGGGGATGGAGATAGTGGGTCATTTGTGGAGAATTTTTTATCGAAACAGTGTGGTGAAAAATGAATACAGTGGACCAAGTTCAGGATTCGAGATGCGATTTATTATTGTCCATTATAGAACCCAGAAGTGAGTCCTAAGTATTTAGAAGTTTAGGTTGTTCCATTACATCAGATTTAAAGGGAAACTCTAACTCTAAAAGGGTAACTACTAGAAAATGTCACTACTCCTTTGTGCCTCCTTCCTATAATGTCTTGAAGGTAGAAGTAAATTTCTGAAAAACTCAACATGCACTGGGGGAATATGCTATAAAAATGAAGTGATTTTTTACATATCCTAGGGTTTCAGTACTCTCCTTACTAAGGAAGAGAAAAAAACGTTACCTCAACAAAGTCAATAAATAGTCTGTGTTCCTTATACATTTTACCCCTGAACTCTTGATCCCACTGAAACTGGTGGAAAGCTACCAAATCTGTGTTTTCCTGACGTTTATATTCATCTCAGACTCGGCCCCTCTCCCTAATCTGAGTCTCTCAAAGAATCTAAAAGCACAGAAGGCCACCGGCTCTTCACATCAGGGTGTTGCATAAAGAGGAGAAAAACCTCTTGGCCATCATAGAAAGGAAACGACGTCAGCTAATCAACACAGATGTGAGCAATGCAGGCCTTTAGAGAACTTTAGCTGATGCTACCAGCCGAGAGATAAACAGTCGTCCCCCTAACGGAGCTGCAGACCGCCGGGATAACTTTACTCTCTGTTTCTGATTTAAATGACGTTTGAATGCAGAAACATAAACGTTAAATATCAGACTGAATGTCATGGCTCGGAAAACGACGTCGTGTCTCGACGGACGTGATTCTGTAAGTTTGCCGGCGCAGTTAGTTCAGAGTTCAGCTCCAGTCCTGAAACCCCTGCATTGCATAACTGTGGTTTCCTGGTTAAGATACCTGATATTATCAGCTGATTAATCCCTTCTGGAGCTGAACGAGGTGTGAACAGCAGAGAAACACTAAACTACACAGAGCAGTGGCTCCAAACCTGGAGTGAAAACGCTGACTTAAAGATCTAGTCTTTCTCGTCTTCTGTCACATCTTGCAGGTGAATCATTCACAAGCACAGACACTAGGGTCACTCCCTGATTCGGTCCTCAAAGTGGTGGTGACTATACAGTGCGATGTCATGTGAAACGCGAGAGTGAAACTAACCTGGTTGTGTTAACTAAACTATAAATCAGAATCAGAACACTTTATTCATCCCAGAGGGAAATTGCTGTTATTACAGTTGCAACCATTCATGTAAAATATTAAGTTAATTACCTTATTAAGTAAAATGATTACTTTTTATAGTTTATAGTGCACTTGGGCACAGCTTGTTTCATTCATTCATTTATTCATTCATTCAAGTTTTTGCCAGCTGGATGAATGTTTCCCTGAATCCCTCCTTTAACAAGGTAACCAATTAAAGGTAGTGTTATATAAAAAACTGTGAGCTAGCACCGCAGATCCATTTATTCTTATCTAGATTAATAAGCAGCAACCACTAATTAGAAGGGGTGTCTGGATGATGCTTTTGGTCATACAGAGCTTATATAGTGTTGTCTTGACCACAACATAGCTAGAACCACTTTTAAGATGACTATGTACTCTCTGTATTTGCGGGACCCTGCTACTGAATTGCTCTGTGATCTATTTTTCCATTTTTTTTTATTTCATACAAATGTCCTCACTGCTCAAATCTAATGGATACACAGGAATCAGCTTTTCCTCCTTTAACAAGGTAACCAATTAAGGTTAGTGCAATATGAAAAATGATAGCTAGCACCACAGATCCATTTATTCCTATCTAGATTAATAAGCAGCCATCAACATTGGCACCACAGGGACTTCCCAGTGACAGTGGGAGAACACTAATGCACACAGACACACAAAAGGCAACACAAGCTTGTAAATTCTGTCAAGCTTAAATGACATAAATGTTAGTTTTAGGCCAGGATGCAGTTTAAAGGGGAACTGCATTGCTACAGAAGAACAATAGGCCATTTACATGAAGCTGTAAACTATACAAGTAAACTATTTACCTAGAAGACTTGTTGGAGCATTAATGGTTTTTCATGCAGCCTCATCTGAGCTCCAGCATGAAAGCCTCTTTCTCCACATGCAGCTTCATCCCCTTGAACGCCTGCAGTCGTCCTTCCGGTCTGCGGCTATCTCTCGTAGCTACCTCACACAGACGGCTCAGTTTGTTTGTGTGTGCAGCCTGGAGTGTGAAAACATCTCCCTCGCTGCCTCAGAGTGGACGCTCATGCACAGTCCTGTTCTGAATTTTCGCCATTTGTTTGGAGCTTGGATTGTGCTACCCTGGGGGGCGACTCCCAATGTGTTTCCATTCAAGCTCAAATGTGCCTGTGGTGTGTTGTGACAACACAGGACACCTACAAAAGTCCTTCTAGACGCAGCATAGGATAGCATGGCTTTCTCATCCACAATATTGCAAAACATATACAGCAAACACAGAAAGGAAAGCAGCAAAACAAACTACGCAGAGAAAATACAAGTAAAATAGCTCACCGTAAACACAAGGTGTAGCTAATGAACATAAATAAGGCAGGAATGGTGTGAAGAAGATGCTTACAAAGCACCTGCAAACACACAGCACAGCTGTGTTAGCTAAAGACATGGTAAGGAAATTGCACCATGTTGCCTCAGGGTAACAAACCATTTTCCTCACTTCTCAGTGACATGATAGATATAAATGAATGAGTTAATAATGAAGCCAGAATATGTTGTCTAGAGGCAACGTTGTGCCTCTAATGGTGCAATGGATGTGTGGAAAGTGTCACTAATGCAGCCACTTAAGAGAGCAAAGCAGTTAATGTTAAGTGTTTCATTTTGAATTAGTGTAGTTGTTTGTTTAGGATTAAGGTCTTATACTAGTAGCTAGACACCCGGTGATGTAGCACTCAACATATAGTTTGTTTTATTAGTATTTATTAATAGCATAAGTTTTAATTTAGAAAACAAAAAACAGTTCTGTTCATTTGAAAATGAACTAATTACTAATCATTAATTTAATTAATCTTAAAAAAAAAAAATATATATATATATATATATATATATATACAGGGAGATTCACTTGAAAGAGGCCCCGAATATTCTGCTGTAACTCCCGTTAGGATGAAGCAATCTGAACCAAAAAAATTGCACTACACAGTTTGATGAATGTTTAATCGATTGCAATATATGCGATGCTGGAAGTGGCCTCCGTTTTTCTGACAGACACATCATAAAGGGGTAACGGGGGTCTGCACCCAGAAGTTGCAAACAGATCGCGATGGCTGTCCGGCACCTACCTCATCACTCTGACGCAGGGGCATGCTGGCTTGTTCCTCCTTATACTGACAAGCACATTGCATATATATATATATGTACATCACTGTTGTCGGAAGAAAACCTCGTGTCTCCAAAATGGTAACTTTACAGGAGAAGGAAAAAACCTACTTTACTTTTAATGTAAGTCAATGGAACCAGAATTTCTTCTAGGTAATTTTGGTCCATTCATCATTAAATTTACACACAAAGTAAAGAGCAACAGCCATTTCCAAATTATGTGAAAAACTGAAAAATGAGCGAGATATATTACTGATTTAGCACTTTTTCTATTGTCCCACAATGTTGCCTTATACCCCAAATGGATCCGAGCACATTGCTCTCATAATGTATGCAGCTGATGGTTAAAAACTGGAGAGATATCTGACATCCTTGTCTATCAAAGACTTGGTGTTAGTCCATTTAGCGGTCCAAGTTTGCTGAAGTTTCCTCCGAGTGTATTTTCTGAAACCCCACATATTGGCATATATTATTCCAATTAGCAGTTCTTTGTTTTGGTCCTTTTTTTGTTTTGGTGTTATGTTTTTATGCTTCGTATTTGGTTTTCTTCTCGCTATCCTGCCATGTGCTTGCGTGCTTTCACATTGACATGCTTTGGGGATTGTTTGCGAGCTCATGCTTTATATAAGCAGCATAAAGAGTTTTTGTTTTCTCTCTTTTCTCTTTTGAAAGATGAGCCAACCACCACGTTCCCTGAGCTTCAGGCGTTAAATGCTGTCATAAAACCAAATAGAAAAAGAAAACAGAGCCACAAAAGCACAAAACTGATAAAAGACGCCATTGTGCTAAAGATATCTGTTACTGGAAGTTTCGAAAGTGTTCACAGAAGTAGACGGCAGGTGCTTATTACAGAAGTGGCTACAACAAGACTAAAACCTGAAGGTTGGTTGCAAAATGGGGCATGAGATAACACGACTGTACTGTATTAGCATAGAGTTCCTGCGATGTCAATCTCCCCGTTGTCTAATGTATTCATGCCTCAAGATAATCTGTCATAACCTCACTTAAACGGCTGTACTCAGCTATAAAACTGTCACGTTAACTCCTAACGTATGTGAACCGGTCAACCCCCAGAGGTTAGAGTCTTTGCGCAGGTTAATTTCTCTTACCTACAAATCAAGGGACTCATTTTTGAAGGGACAAGTTGTACATACCTGACAGTGACCACCTTTGAGGGTCTGACATTTTCTTCAAACTCCCACTTATTGAGAGGTGGATATTCATATGAATGCAGAAGGCAGGCCTAGTTCGTCATGTTATGGACCAGAAAACTGTCCCTCGGCGTAACCCATGCTAATATACATAGACTCTATGCAGCGTTTCATTCCTTTTCAGGTCAAATTTGATTCTAAATGTTCTACTGTGTTTAGCATGTATGAATTTTTATATATGACACAATAGTAGGGGCCTCCAAACAGGTCAAAGCCAATTGATCAGCCTCTGCCTCCACACTCTGTTGACTAAACAGCACCATGCCACCCAGCCACTAAAGGGGGCGACCCCTCAGGCTCTGTTTGGCTTCACCATATTGCTGAGGTGGAACCTGGAACTGACCTACTGAAGAGCCTCACATATGCCCCCTCTGCCTGACATCTCTCAAGCCTCCCTTATGACAAATCAGTCATGTCTGACAATGTGCCTCCAGGCCCAAAACAGATTGGATCAACTGGAATCCCATAGAGAAGAGATACAATAGAGAGAGGCCATCACTGGTGGTTAACAAAAGAGGAGTGAAGGAAGCTGCAGGAGGAACCCCAAACAGGCTGTCCGCTAACCATGGCCCGAGGATGTTTCTGAAGATGTTTTTCAGCATCCTGGGTGGCTTAGGACGGAGGGAAACGGCAGTGGCGAAAGGAGTGTCATGAGGGAATGCGCTGATGTATGAAAACAAAGCCCGAAGCAATAGCCACTGAGCTGTCCCGGCCAGTGGGGAAAGGCATTATCCTCTCTGTTTAAGCTGAAAAATGAGCCGCTTTGGAAGCACCGGCTGCAGTCGATCAATATCAAAAAGACCACCCATATCACTTACCTGACTTTGCATGAACTCCACAATCATTAGCCTTGTTATTTTTTGCTCTGTTTGGTTCCTGACTGGTAGATGCCCCAAAGGCTGCCGTCGAGAATGTGTTTTGCTCATTTAACAGCCAAAGTAACAACACCAACAACAATAGTCTGTTTTTTCCTGATGCAGCTTAGTGTTCATTAAACCACATTTCCCACAGTTCATCACTTGCTCCCTCGGCCTGTGATAATGATGTGGGTGCTGTGTCGGGAAAAACTCTTAAAATAAGTGGATGACCAAGAATGTTTACCACAAGTGTGTTTTCCAGAAAGTTCTTCAGAATGCAGAATTCAGTTTACAGCTACAACAAATGGACAGTATGAATCCATGACACTGCGCTACGAAATTAGGGTGGGGTAAGTTCAGCCTGGGCTATTTGCTCTTAGCCGTGTCAGGAGGCCATTAGGAGGGACACCTTGTAGTCAAAACACAGGTGACCCGAAAGACCCTATAGATGGGTGTTCGTGCCTGAGGGTGCTGTCACAAGAACTAGAAAGAAAGATGATTCCATGTGGGACCCTGATAATGACCCCACAACATATACCTTTAATCTGTAGACCACCTACACACTGCAACACTTTGCTGTTATATGCATGGTATGGGACATAGCAACTAAAAGTAGGAGATATCAATATATTTGGGGTGATTTGAAAAATGTTTAGAATAGACAATATATTCCAAAGAAAAACCTGACATAAGAGTTAAAACTAGACATGTTTCTCAAGTGGCACAAATGAGAGCAGTATTTTATGACTTCACTTTGGCTTTACATTTAAACAAAATCAGTACAAAGACAAGATGTCAATGTGAAGTTGATACAACATGTTCTGAAAAAGCTGCGAAATGGGCAATTTAAAATGACTAATATTGTAAAATGGTCAAAAACCAACTAAACAGGTGATGGAATCATGTTTGAGTACGAAAGGAGCATCCAAGAAAGACGTGGTCCTTTATAAGCAAGGATAGGTTGACCACTTTAACCACTTAACCGTCCAGGTTTATTTTATAAGACTTATTATTCAGCAACTACAGGGACCTCAGTGCGAAAGAATGGAGCTATTCTTAGGTTCTAGAAGTGTGTAATAAATCTGGCTTGTTAAAGGGTTAATAACCAGTTTGATAACGTTGTTCTCAATGAGCAACTGCGAGGTTTTTAAACACTTCGCTTTCTGGGATGTATTACATCATCAAAGGTTTCTGTGAATCTGAAGATGGTGCATTAAATCCAAGGCCAAAAACCACAACTGAATGCCAATGACCTTCGATTCCTCAGATGACACTGCGTTAATAATTGGCATGCTTCTGTGCTGGATATCACCACATGGGCTTGGGAACACTTTGACAAACTGTTGTCAGTAGTTTAAGAGTGTATTGCACAGTGAAAATCAATAACGTCCAAAAACACTGCTGATTTATCTGGAGTTCGTCTGAAATGAATTAGTACACAGTGGAAATGTTCTGACAAGGCAACCTTTCAACTTTTTAAGGGAAATGATTTATGTTCTGTTGTCTGAAGAAAATGAGCTAAAGAAGAAAATCACCATCCAGATTGTTACCAGCGTAAAGTTCAAAAGCCAGTGTATGTATGAGTGCATATTAGTGTGCAAAGCATGCACTAATGCACATCTTTTGAAAACAACCATAAACCCCTTAAATTCCCAGGCTTATTACATGCTAAAGCTTATTAATCAGTAACTACATGGACTACATTACTAACAGGCTAAGCTAATCTTAGGTTAGAGAAGTACAGTAAAACTTTGGACCTGCTAGTGGATCCTGGCCAATTAAGAGGTTAACACTTGATCGGTGAAATGCACATTTTGGAGCAACATATGCTGCCTTCTAGATGACATCTTTTTCAAGGTAGTCCATGCGTATTAAAACCTGATGATTGCCTGGCTGCATAATCAGAGAGTACAGGTGAAAAACTGGCCTGCCTGTGGCCCAGACCTGCATCCCACTGAAAATATGAAGTGTATTACAAAGCACAAAATGCAACACAGAGCTCTGGAAGGTTGTGCAGCTGAAAGCTTGTATAACAAAAGAATAGCAAAAAAAAAACCACCTTAAAAGTGGATGAGTTGGTCTCTTAATTCACATTTACTGTACCAAGTGCTGTTAAATGGAAAGGTGATATATGGTAAACATACTACTGTCCCACCTTTTAGGGTATCAAATTAGGAATGAGTGCATGTTTGAAAATTCCTCCAATAGTGTCTATAATAAATAATAATAACATTTTTAATTATAGTGCACTTTTCATACAGATGGCAGCTCAAATTGCATTACAAACAGGTGATACAGCTTAACAATAATAGAAGAAATTGGGATTATTGATTTAAAATCATGTAAGAAAATGTCATATCAAATTTAAAAGATAAATACCAAAAGAGACAGAGAATTTTAATTAAATGCTAAGTTAAAGAGATACCTATTCAATATGTTCCTGAAACATGTAAACTGAGCTTGACTGTTCAATAATCAGTTTTTATTAAACAGTTTCATTGAGTTCCACAGTTTAGAAATATAATAACTGAAAGTTAGTATGGAAAGTGTTTGTAGAAAACTAGTGTCAGAACATTACAATCTATCCTAAAAGATACAGGCAGTCAATGCAGGTCTTTTGTAATGAGTGATATAAGCTCTTTTTTGTTTTTGTCCATGCAGCTGTATTTTATACAAGTTGTATTGGATGAATTTTTTTCCTAGGAAGCCCAGTAAGAAGACCATTACAGTGATCAAATCTGCTTGTAACAAATGCATAAAAATATTTTTAACACTTTCTATGAAATGTCACATTTGTAAGCATCTAAACAGGTATTATGATGCATAATATGGTTAAAAATATGGTTAAGATAATGCATTATAAGGACTGTTCATAACAAATCATAAGAGCTGCTAAGTTGTATTTGTTCGGTCTAAGTAAAGTAAAGCATACTGTACTAAAGCCACCTCCAGCGCTAAGAGTGAGGCTTCACTGGCGCAGATGTGAAGCGCTAGAACCCGTCACTCTGTAACATCACACTGCAATACACTACAGTAAGGCTGATTTCTGCTGGCGTTCTATTGGATATACAGAGTTAAGTCAGTGCCAGGCTAACGGTGGTGCACATTAACAGTGATGTACATTGACTTTCCCACATTGGGTGAAACACTGAGGGCAGCTCTAGTTTAAACTCTGACATTTGAAGCCTGTAATGAGCTTTATTGTGTTTTAGTGTTTCAGTAAATCCTTCAGTAAATACTTAGAGCAGACTAATACAGCTTATGAGCTCTTATAATTAATGCATTAACAATTCATCAATGCATAATAAGCATCACTATAATGTGTAATGCATTTTTATAAATATTTATAACCATGTTTACGATGTCTTATGAATGCATTACAACATGTTATGAATGTGTTTATAGATGCTTACAAACATGACATTCATAAGTGTTACCAAATGTTTCTCTGCAAGGCCGAACTTTTGATATATTTCTCAAATAATATATAAATACTCTAGTGACTGTGAATAATAAATTGTATGAAATGTTGCACATTTGTAGTTTAGGTGTGAGAAATGTTCCAGTGTCCTAAAAGTGCCAGTGCAGTGCATCGGCTTACTGTTGTGGGTGTCTTGAAGGAAATTCACATCTAAACCAGTTGTGCACTATTTCTGAACCACTATTTAACTTTAAGTGCATTTGATATTAAACAGGGCAAGACAGAAGGCAAGCAAACACTCACTGCCAGGACACATCCCTCCTGGTCCAACTGAAAAGCTGTAAGTCAGGAATGCAGATATTGTTCATTAGACTCAGCCAAACAATGTGAATATGGCATCACCTACGCCCCACAACCTGTTCCTTATGGAGCAGATATTTGAGTGCATGCCACATTATATGAGTCAGCCATTACTCATTGGGCTGCTTGGAGCAGAGAACTTGGAACACTCCGAATATTGAGTGTTTAAGAGCTCTGCTAGTTAAATTCATTGCTTCTGTAATTTATATAGTCTTGTTATCTTAAGCGATTGTTGTTTTAAGCCTCACACTCGAGCAGATGTGAAAATTAGCCCACATGTAGAGTGTTTTTGGATTCTGTTCGAATTGGCTTTAAAAAAAAATGCTCCTCTGTTCAGCGTTGAAAAGAAAATGGGAGGGAAAGGACAGATAAAAATAAGCAGAACAATTAGTGCAGCCAAAGCCCCCGTGGAAGTGTCAAGATCAATTTAAAGGCGGTTTAAGTGCTGGACCTGTTGGATCGCAGCCAAATAGTCCAAGAAGTCAAATCGGGGGAAAAAAAGCAGGACAATCCAAAATTCATTTTAAGATTTTGCTAAAAAATCTGGAAAGAATGAAAAGAGCAAAGAAGAGGTAAAAGTGAATTAGCATTAGCATAGCTTAGAAGCAGGGATGTAGTGGAGAGTGAACATGTGTAAACGCCATTTACCCACTTTTTTAGGCACACTGTTAGAAATAAAAGTTCTATACAGGTACGTTTTTCAGTTATTAAGGTACAAACAGTGTAAATGTTCCCTCAAAGGTCCAGCAGTGGGTTTAAGGTCTGATTGTGAAGCTTAAATCAGTTTCTCCAGGTGAAAAGTTGGTATTTGTTCCTTTTCATAGACGAATGTTTAAAACAGAGCAGTAGAATAAAAGCCTGGAGGCGAGGCGGGGGGTGTGGAGTCAGTACAGCTTAGAACACATCATTTCAGTGGATTATGGTTCAGTTATGTTCCCTGATTAAAGCTACACTGTTGGGGGTTCCACCCCAGTGACAAGAGGGTCCCAAAAGCAGTTTTTATATCCCAGGAATAGCTCAACCAGTTTGCATTGAAATCTATGTAGTTACTGAATAATAAACCTAATATTTTAAGGGGTTAAATGTTTCCTGAACTTTCAGAAAAAAAGATACTAAACGGTCACTGGGGCAGTGCCCCTCTTGTCACTGGGATGGTATCTCAGTGCCTTTAGTGAACATAACTGAACCATAATCCACTGAAATGATCTGTTCTAAGCTGGACTGACTCCACACCCCCCGCCTCGCCTCCAGGCTTTTATTCTACTGTTCTGTTTTAAAACATTCGGTTATAAAAATGCTCAAATATGAACTTTTTACCTGGAAAAACTGATTTAAGGAACACAATTAGACCTTCAAACCACTGCTGGAGCTTTGAGGGAACATCTACACTGTTTGTATCTTGATGAACAAAAAATGTACCTGCACAGAACCTTTATTTCTAACAGTGTGGTCTACCTCCATCACCTCCCAGTTCTGTTTTATGTAATGAGAAAAGAATACAGACATTAGAAACCAGACCAGAACTCCAGCCCAAGTTCTCAGCGTTCTCTTAATCAGTCTTCCCTCATACTACCACCACATGGAGGAAACATGGTCTGAAGTCATAAATTCGTTACATGTAAATAAGCTATGCTAGACCCCGATAATACAGTCAGTGCTTAAAGTGGTACTATATAATTCTTATGGATATTCAGTGTACGATGGACAGAATAGATTAATTAAGGTTAATTAATTGACCCTTATTAGTCCCACAGCAGGGAAATTTCACTCCGCATTTAACCCATCAGTGCAGTGAAACACCACATATACACTAGTGAGCACACACACACTAGGGGGCAGTGAGCACACTTGCCCGGAGTGGTGGGCAGCCCTATCCACAGCGCCCGGGGAGCAGGTTGGGGTTAGGTGTCTTGCTCAAGGACACCTCAGTCATGTGCTGTCGGCTCAGGGGATTGAACCAGCAACATTCCGGTGACAGGGCTGGTTCCCTAACCTCCAGCCCATGACTGCCCCAATGAGGGCAAAAATAAATGTAATATCAGCTCCAAACTAATAATAGCAGATCATATACTGAGGGGTTATATACAAAATAAAACCATATCCATAAAAAGTCATAATATAAAATAATTATAATATTACCCACTTTCATGAGGGCAAAGTCAAAGGAAACTACTTGGAAGGAGTTTTCAAAACTGGAGATCAAAAAAAATATTAAGAAAGACAGAAAAATTGAGACTCTTAAAAACCATGCAAGACCTAGAAGACCAAGAAAACTGTCACTATCAGATGAACAGTACTTTCAACTTTGGGAGAGAGGAGAAAATCGAGCTCCACTCTCCACAGCTCTATCCACTAGGAGGAGTGCAATGGGTCTGAAAGGATGTGTAGACGTTACTGAGCAAAGGAAATAAACAAAAAGGGAGAGCATTTTCAAATTAAACAATGAAGCTACTGGTGTTCTCAGCACCATGGACTGACCACCCCAGAATCCAGCCTCAATATCATTGAACTGTTTGGGATGACCTAAATTGTGAGAAGCAGAAAATGCAACCAACTTCTAAGACTGAACTTTGGAGGAAAAACACCCCTGCAGCTTCTTTGAAAAACTCAATGCAAGTCTCGCAAACATGCAAGAAGTAAAGGCAAAGGGTGAATGAATGAATGAATGAATGAATGAATGAATGAATGAATGAATGAATTAACTTTGTCATTGCACACTGTACTCGTACACTTGCACAACGAAAGTGAAGTACAAACCCCCACTCTCGGTGCAAAGAAAAAGCAAAAAGAGAAAATAAAATAAGGCAAAATAAACTAAACACTATACAAATTTACACTCAACAAAACGTACAACAAAAATGATTGCACATGACCCATCAAAGTTATTGAATATTTCAGTTTTAAATTGCACTGGCCCATTTGAAATGAGCTGTTAATTTGCATAGTATGACATTGCCCCAGTGTGGAATTGCGCCAAAACCCGATCAATCACATGTTTGTATTTATAATTGCAGTTTTCTGTATGTACATGTACATTTATCTATTTTCATCTATGTACATTTTTTCTGATGTTGTAAAATAAATAACTTGAACTTGGCACTTTTGAGTTGAAATGAAAATAATGATGGATGTTCTCTGACTTTGCCATTATCACAGAGTAATGCGACTGGGCACCCAAGGTTTAGGGTTCACCCATTTTATATCCTTTCCATTATATCCCTGCTTAGAAGATGCCAGGACAGATAGGTATCACGCTCCACATCTGTGATTTGTCTTTGTTAAAACAAACCGTTGCCTTTTGTCAAGTTAAGACAAACATACACTCTCACACTCCCCAAATCTGGAAACTGAAACTGAGTCTTTCGGACTCAAAACAAATATATAGAAGAAGATTCATTGGGCATTGTGTAAGTCTCTTGGACAAAGCTCCAGCCAAAGATTTCTTCCAGATGCAGGAAAAACATTGAGCCTCAAGGGGTGCTGGGAACCAACAGTTATGTGACAAGTCAAAAGACCCGGGAGACTGAGTGGATCATCCTCTCTAAGCCAATCACTCGTCTCTTTTACTGTGTGTCATCGTTCCCCAGCCACATACAGGATGAGTCTGATAACGGAAAACGGTTGTTTGGTAGCGCATTCTCAGCTGAAGTCAATGGATTGCCAGTAATACACAATTAATCATGTGCTGAGGAGATGGGAACTGGCTGTAACCTCAAACCACATCAAATTATTGGTTATAGATATGATGCATCTGGTTTGCATTGTCTTCTACACCAGACTTGGGCATGACTGTCATGCAATCTATGGATGTGTTATATGGGGCCTGTGTTCAGATATTCAGAGCTTCGCAAAAGCGCTGTCAGAAGTAATTAAGTTCCACTTGGCTTGGGCCGACCTCTCTTACTTATACGTAGAATCATTTACTGGTACATTAGTCACCAGAAATTCAAGAGCGCAGGGGTACATCAAGGGCCCCTGGGTTATCCGGCCACTCTAGTCGAGACCAGTAACAATCTAGGATCAGGTTACAGCTGCAATGAATAATTGAGAGTATGTTGACTGGGGGACGTTGAACCGTCTTCAGCTAAGAGATGATGGACTTTTGAAAAGATTGTTTGCATTTATTGCCATATAATCCATTCAGGAAAAACCGGCAACCACTACTACTGATGCTAAAAAGAGTGCATAGACCACCACAGCCTAAGAGAACACAATTTGGGACCTAGGCTATGAAGAAATTCCAAATGCTGTTAAAACACAGCAGCTAAATTCGGTAGAATGTCACAAGCCAATCTATGAGAATCTGTGTTGGTATGGCAAAGTCACAGTCCTTCCTAGCGAGCTTGTTGCCAGAGCCTCTTAAGCAGGCCTATCAGTCGCCTGAGGAAAGCAGTGAAAAGGGAGAATTTGATATTGATCCAACTTCCCAGACACCCCACAGTCAGGGATCTTGTTAACAGGATTAGGACACCCTGAATAGACTTGCACCAGAAACAAAGAAGAGCCCTCTTGTTGGAGAGGACTTTCTAAAAAAGCCTTACCAACACTCTTTAATTCTGCAGCCACTTCTTAATGAGAGTCCTCACGTTAACTGTCTGAGAACAGCTGCAACAACACCAGGATGACAACGTCAGCCTCTACTTTTCTATAAAAGATTTTTTTTACTGTCTCAGAAGTAACTAAATGTGCCATTTGTTCTCATACACCACGAACATCAGCTGAACATGGGAGACAGGGGAACCATCCGTCTCTCTTAAAAGCAGCAATTGGTGTAAATCTGTATGTACATCTCTATGAGGCAGTGTGTGGCCTTTCACCACATGTCTTCCTGTCTATTACTGTCCCCATGAGTCATGGCTGGGCAGTCAGACATCCAGGACCCTGGGGCTGGCACCTCTCCTGCAGGCGGTCTCACTTGCCATAAATCCCAATCATGATCCTTCCCATTACAGCTAGTGAAAGGTCATGTGATCCAGACAACATTCTCGAGCGTGATTAGGATTAGAGAGTCATCTCCCCGGCCGGACCTGTCGCCAGTAGCTCTCCTGACTGCTTAGCGCCTAGCCATCCCCGATGAAGAACAACAAGCCAGTGTCTGCTCGCTCCAAAGCCCTCCGGATTAGAGGCAGGACCCTGCTGGAGCATGACAAGGTTTTTGTCACTGGAACCCCGTTGGTCTCAAATCAGCTTGTTGTCTCTATTTCGTGCCTGTGATTTTAGTCGTTTATTTGTTTTGCTTCCACTAATTCACTCGTGGCAAAGATCGAAGTCTGGATTAGGTGGAAATGCTTAAAATAGACTATGTGGTGCTGTCAAGGGAAGTGGTGAACAAAGTGCTTTCAGGGCATAAGAGAGAGACTTTGTCACAGCTGTGGTGTGTGGTCCTGCTAAGCGTTCAAGTGAATATTCGTGTCCCGGGGATATGCACCAGAACGTCCCGTCAATGTGTTACATGCAGAGCGTCTGCCCAATTTCAGATCCTATACAAAGAATTCAAAGTTTTTGCCAAGATCTTTCTGAAGGTTACATTGCTGTGGAAAGCAAGACAGTTTTCTTCAAAGTTCTTCTTCAGCTTAGTATGATGTTGTACAACAATTAGTTCTGACCACAATAGTTGGTTGCAATGTGTTCTACCTGTGATGTTATATCTGACAACGGTATGTTTTTACCACTGACCACAGGATGCTTTACTCTAAGTTAATGTAGCTACTTTTGGTGAAAGAAACTGCTCATATTAAAAACATACTTTTGAAACAATGTTCGTTTTCTTTACATTTTCTTTACTCTGAAGAACTCTTACAGTACTGTGCAAGTCATAAACCAGCCATCATCTATTTCCAGTCAAAACATCAAATAAGTAAAACATACTCATTCTCCAGATGATATTTCTGATCAGAGTAGGTATGAAGAAGAGTAAAGGCACAGGAAAATAAGTAGAAAACAACAGCAGTTTCCAAAATTGGAGATCAAAAATGTGTTAAAGGAAAGAGAAATTGGAACTCATAACAACCATGCAACCACCAAAACTGTCCCAATCACATAAACTTACATGTTTGACAGAGAAGAAAGTCAAGCTTCACTTTTGCTTCAGACCAGAAAAGACAGGTGTTTCTGTCCAGCTTCCACTGTGAGAAGACAACTCAAAGCTATGGGTCTGAATGGATGTGTAGCTGTCAAAAAGTTGAGAAAAGAAAATGGAAAAAAAGAGGAAAATCGAGGATCAAGGAAGCTGCTGCTGTTCTCAGAGCAATGGACTGACCACCCCAGAGTCCAGACCTCAGCATCAACATGTGCTTGGCCTTACTAGACTTCTAAGACTGAACTTTGGAAGTGTGAAAAATAGCCCTGCAGATGAAAAACTTTGATGATTCTAATGAAAAGAATAGTAGCTGTAAGAAAGGTAAAAATTGGAGCCACTAAATACTGAAAATTGATGTATTTGATTGTTGAGGCTACTGTGTGAATTAATATGTTTTATGCTTTTTCCTGATGCCAAAAATTAAGTAACTTTGTACTTAATAGCCATAAATGAAAGGGATGGTCTCTGGCTTGTCACAGTATTGTAAATAAAAGCCAAAGAACACTCAAGGTCAACTGTTTTCACAAATCACACCACGGCTGTGATGATGTTCGCCACAACACCGCTGCTAAAACACACAAGTCTTGATATCCTGCCCAGAGTCTTCTCGACTCACTTTAAACCACAACTCTTGATGCCTCCTAAAAATAGTTCTACTTCGAAACATGGTGCAATTCTTTGCAATTCAAAGATCAGGCCTGTCCATCATGTCTGCGTCTCTGAGTGGCACCTCAGAAGGTTTGACTCTGGTGTGGACAGGGTTGTGCGGCCCCGCCGTCAGCCCACTCATCCCGGAGCCCATTCCACCCTGATCCCCACTGGCACCTCACACTGATGGTATCTTAATCTTTCCCCTGAACGCAGGTCTCCCACCTCCCCCGGCAGGCTTGGTTAAAAGGCCTCCGGCCGCCTATTTTTGGGGCCTGCTGTGGGTTCGGGTTCCGAAGGCTGAGAGTATTTCTAACCTCATTGTCTGATGGTTCGGGGGGAGGAGGGCGATTTGGAAAGTGGGGGGGGGGGGGGGGTGGTTATTGCTTTGAACCTCTGTCCCATGGTTGCGTTAATGGGGGGGAGAACGCGCTGAGACGTGGCACATATGCACAGAACTCCAATTCCACTGGGGATTCCAGAGCTATGATCTAATGCGGGAGAGATTGCGATCAATCTACTGTGCCATATTAAGGCTCAGTGAGAGCGAAGCAGAAAAACCCTGTAAAGACTGTGTGCAACAACTGTAAATGTGAGTTCAACAGAGGAATTCAAATGCGTGTGCAATATATTACACTGACATAGTTTCACTTTTTTTGGTCATTTCTCTCCATTTCACTGGATATCAAATGAAACGATTACTTTAAAGTTTTAAAAAATGTGGAATGTGAATTTGTAGATTTTATACACCGGTCAGGCTTAACATTATGACCACCTCCTTGTTTCTATGCTCATTGTCCACTTTATCAGCTCCACTTACTGTATAGCTGCACTCTGTAGTTCTACAGTTACAGACTGTAGTCCATCTGTTTCTCTTATACTCTGTTACCCTGTTCTTCAGTGGTCAGGACCCCCATGGACCCTCACAGAGCAGGTACTATTTGGGTGGTGGATCATTCTCAGCACGGCAGTAACACTGACGTGGTGGTGGTGGGTTAGTGTATGTTGCACTGGTACAAGTGGATCAGACACAGCACTCACTGTCCACTCTATTAGACACTCCTACCTTGTCGGTCCACCTTGTAGATGTAAAGTCAGAGACGACAGCTCATCTGCTGCTGCACGGTTTGTGTTGGTCATCCTCTAGTCCTTCATCAGTGGTCACAGGACGCTGTTGGCTGGATATTTTTGGTTGGTGGACTATTCTCAGTCCAGCAGCGACACTGAGGTGTTTAAAAACTCCAGCAGCACTGCTGTGTCTGATCCACTCAGACCAGCACAACACACACTAACACACCACCACCACACCAGTGTTACTGCAGTGCTGAGAATGATCCACCACCCAAATAGTACCTGCTCTGTGAGGGTCCATGGGGGTCCTGAACACTGAAGAACAGGGTAACAGAGTATAAGAGAAACAGATGGACTACAGTCTGTAACTGTAGAACTACAAAGTGCAGCTATACAGTAAGTGGAGCTGATAAAGTGGACAGTGAGCGTAGAAACAAGGAGGTGGTCATAACGTTATGCCTGATAGGTGTATTTCTATTATGTCTCGCCATAATTAATTGGACTACTAGCTCCGAGGTTTCTGTCTTGAATGTTGTTGCAGTAAAAAGTTCTTTCTGGACGTGATATCTGCATCTGGAGTCTGTTGCAGACATCTCTCAGCATGAGGACCAACTCAGAATAAATCCTTTAGAGATGTGGTCAAACACTATTTGTCTCAAAATCCACTGTTTGGTGCACTGTTAAAAGCTAGAACAATAGAAACATCCTGGCACAGCACAGGAGACCACAGTAGTGCATGACTGAAGAATGCTTTCAGTCATGAAGAAAAACTGTTGAACAGATCATGAGTCCTTTCCAGGATGCCGGCACAGTTGTAGCAAAGACTACAATAAAAAGAGGAATTCACAAGGATGTTTTTTTTTTCTTCACAAAAAGGAAAAAAGGATGTTTTTTCACAACCAAGAACAGAAGAACAAAAAAAAACCCTGTACAATTTTGGGACTAAAGTCTTTGGAACGGATAACATAATAAAGAAAGTGTAGAGAAAACAAAGAACTGCGTATAATCTAAAGAATTCTACATCATCTCTGAAACATGGTGGAGGTAGTATGATGGTGGAGGTAGTATGATGGCTTAGGCATATATGGCTGCCAGTGAAACTGGCTTGCGTGTCTTTACTGGTGATGTGACTGCGGTAGGATGAATTCGGAAGTTAACAGGAAGATCTGAGTAAATTTATCAGACTTAAAGCAATAAAACTGCAAGAACACGCAAAATAAAACATACTAGGAAAGCAACTATGGGTATTTTTGTAGGGCATAGAAGTGGAATGTTAGTAATCGGCCTAACCCAACCTGAACAAAACCAAGCATGTATTTCTCCTACAGAAGACATGACTGAAGTCTACACCACCACCACCATCATCATTGCCCCCTCCCCAATAAACTGGAACTCAAACTTCAATTGCAAAGTATTTACAACCGAGTACTAAGTACTATTTACATTTATTATTTATTGCTTACTATGGCCTGAAATGGGGCAGCTGTGGGCTGGAAGCCAGGGAATCAGCCTTGGTTTGATCCTTTGAGCCAACAGTCTGTGACTGAAGTGCCCTTGAGCGAGACACCTAACCCCAAATTGCTCCTCAGGTGCTGTGGATAGGGCTGCCCACCAATCTGGGCAAGTGTGCACACTGACCCCTGGTGTGTGTTCACTAGTGTATGTGGTGTTTCACTGCATGGATGGTTTAGATTGCAGAGGTGAAATTTCCTCATTGTGGGACTAATCAGGGTCACTTAATCTTAATTTATATGGTGCACCCAATATAGATGTAAGTACGCTTCAGTTAAGCTCTGATTCTGCACACTGATAGTCGCTGGCCTATATTTAGCAGAGTTTTCAAAGTAATAATAATGACCTACTATCAGTTTATACCTTTTATTTTATGCTGAACGTACTTACAGCTGTATGCAAAAGTTTTGGCACCCCTGGCCAATCGACCTATTTTGTTGATGTTTGAAGTGAGAGAGTAAACTTTTGCAAATATTTTTAAAATCTAGATTTTTCTGCAAACATCAATGTGCAGTTACTTCACATTTGATTAACTCTTTTTGAACTCATTTGGCAGATGTGGCAACTTGAGGAGTCTTTCTATCCTATCGCAGAACGGTACTAGCACTGCAGTATATTTAGGCTGTCACACCATGTTTAAGGTCTACCCACAGAGGTTCAATGATGCTCATGCAAGACTGTGAGGGCCATTCCAAAAGCTTGCACTTCTTGAAGTGATTCATGGTGGAATTTGAGGTATGTTTTGGATCGTTGTCCTATTGTGGAAGCCAGCTTCTTCTCAGGTTCAGAAGCTTTCAGCTTCTTCTGGAATGACTAAGACATTTGCTTCCAAATTTGCTGAATTTTGGTGGAATGCGATGTATCCTGTACAACTGGCTGCCACACAACCACAAATCATAAGAGATCCATCCCCTTGCCTAAAAGCTGACAAGGAGTTCTTTTCATCAAATGCTGCTCCTTTTCCCCTTAAAATACACCTGTGGCTTAGCTAGGTGTTGTTTTGCGTACTACACACATTGACTTTTGATCCTCTGCCAGCTGCTTAGAGGAACCTATGATACTTTAGTGTTAGCACAAGTCATTGAGTCACTCTGTCACTGACATCAGCTTACAATTCCTGACCTGCTTCACCAGTCCTAACCAGTTAATAGAGGCCTAGCTTTGTCCAACGTTGTGCACATGCTGCAATTACTATATCATGTATTTTTCTACTTATTACATCAATCAAAAGTAAACTAACTGTACATTAACAAGTGGAGATTTTTAAATAGTTTTCTGCAGATATTGCCTTTACTTGTTTTCACTTTAAAAATCAACAAAATCTATAATTCAGCCAGGAGTGCCCAAACTTTTGCACACAACTGTAAGCGAATGAGCCTAGGTCAGTGTTCTTAGTTTGACATAGCTGACCAGTGACTAGTGCTCAAACGATTCAGTCCATGCACCCTTAAACAGATACTTCACATACAAAAGTAGTAACATTTTACTGAAGGGCACAGGTCATAAGGCTACATGACACCTACATAACCTGGTCATGACAACTGACATAGCCCTACATAAATGTTTATGAATGCTTATATGTATAGACATCATATGATATAAACATTTTGATTATTTAGCTAAAGTCAACTTAATGACAGATGACGCCTGTTGGATTAAGCTTTTGTAAACATTTATGTAGTGTTATGTCAGTTGCCATGACAACAAGGTGGTTGGTTAGTGTAGTGGTTAACACCTCTGCCTTCTACACTGTAGACTGGGGTTCAATCCCCACCTGGGTCAGCACCCTACACTATACCAATAAGAGTCATTGGGCAAGACTCCTAACACCGCCTTGGCCTACCTGTGTAAAATGATCCAATTGTAAGTCGCTCTGGATAAGAGCGTCAGCCAAATGCCATAAATGTAAATGTAGGTGTTATGCAGGCTTATGCACAGTACTCTACAGTAAAGTGTTACCAGAAAAACCAGCTCATCTGCAGCTTGTATATGTGTGTGCACAATGTTACACATTTTAGATTATAAAAAATGGCAAAATGTGGAAAGAAGAAATGTCTGGCGCTGAGGTCTCACCACCAAGCCTGTAAAAGTAGCAACTCATTCCTTCATTCCTTTCCTTAACTAGTGGAAGTGCCACTCATCAAATTCCCAGAGAGAGAGAGAGAGAGAGAGACAAACAGGCATTATAAATCTATCCCATTCAGTGCAGTGACAGAATATGGTGACTTGGTTCAGCCCCCAGAAAAGAAGAACAACAACAAAAAAAACGTCTAAATTGAGTTCAGCTGTTTTCACGACGCACATAACGCAATTCTATAAAAAGACAAATGTCAAAGTTGATTTGCTTGACCAGACGGTTTATACGCACAACGGTTCAGCTCATTTTCCTCATTCTCGTATGAACGTCTCTTCTTCCTCCACTTAACCTATTTGGTTTCTTGCTGCGATTTCAAGCAACAGAGGAGGAGTTGGGGGAAAAAATGATTTCATCCGTCTAGGTAGTTCTTCCCTCTCACAAGAGGCGGCCTTTAATTCATTAATCAACTGCTTTGATATCAATACGTTTCTTTATTTGTTCCCTTGCAAAACTTTGCTCACAGCCCACAGACAGCCCATTGTTATTTCCACAGTAAAACACAACTCCCTCCACATTCCTGGAAAGCAACTGTACTGATGTGGTCTCCTAAATAAGCAATAAAGAGGAGGTTAGAAATGATGAGGTGCGATTCACAGCTGGATGCAATCGCGGAGAAATCTAATTCAGAAATATTTGGCTTATTGGGGGAGGGGGGGGTATTTGGAGGAGGTAATGGTAGGAGGGGGGCAGCAAGGGCATGCTGCTCTCTCAGACACAGACGAGCAGCACCTGTTGCCTCCCTGATCGCTCTAAGCTCACAGCGTAATTAATGGATGTTCCTCCGCTTCAGAGGGCTCAGGCCGGCCTTGTGGAAGTAACGGGAACTCTCTTTATAATGTCACATTTCCAAGTAGGCCTGTGTATATGTGGTTTTTACGACATGCATGCACACTTTGAGACATTTTAACCCCTTTAAGCTCCTTTATATGTCCATATCTCAGGGTTTATGATGCAGTAACTACATGGAAAACACTGAAAATTATGTATTACTCAGTTGTGAAGGAGAATTGCTGAAATAAAGCAATTGGAAAATAATCAAGGATGCATGGAAGACAATTGTTGATGTCACTAGTTAGCCAGATTAGCAGCTAGTATTTTTCAGGTCTTGGGTTCTAGCTGTATAAAAACCATCAGGTGTTCGTTTTGGTTTGCTGAAGCTTGTAACTCAGAATTTCCCACTTCCGACTAGGAACAATCAAAGAAAACGCTCCCTCAACTGGGAGCTCCGCTTTGGAAAGTTGGGATAGGGTTCTCAACTCTGAGCTCAGAGTATGACATCAAATCAACATCGCTGCTCACATTGTCAATGGTTAGAACCTCTACTCCAGTCTCTAACTTTAGACTCAGTAGATGATCTGCAGTTTGTAGATGGTTAAACTACAATACATCGCATGTTCCCTGGTTTGAGAAGGCAAATCCATCATGAACACTCATATCACTCATGTTAGCTGGTTCGCTTTCATGTAGGCAAGCATGTTTCTTCCACCACTTTGCACCTCGAATCCACAGAGGATGAAAAAGATGCCATTCCGAGCTCTGACTTAGAACCTCTGAGGCAAGATGAATGCATTAGCCTACATTTCCACTATGGTGTTGGGCTAGCCACGTAGATTATGATAATACAGTCAAATGCAACATCCATCCATCCATTTTCTGAGCCGCTTCTCCCTCAGGGTCGCGGGGCGGTGCTGGAGCCTATCCCATCGCTCATTGGGCGGAAGGCAGGATACACCCTGGACAGGTCGCCAGTCCATCACAGGGCAGACAGATACAGACAGCCACTCACACCTAGGGGTAATTTAGCACGTCCAGTCGGCCTGACTGCATGTCTTTGGACTGTGGGAGGAAGCCGGAGAACCCGGAGGAAACTCACGCAGACACGGGGAGAACATGCAAACTCCACACAGAGAGGACCCCGGTCACCCGGCCAGGGAATCGAACCCAGGCCCTCCTTGCTGTGAGGCGACAGCGCTACCCACCACGCCTCAAATGCAACAACAAATGACAAATGTGAGTCCTGCTGTCTCGGTAATGTTAGATAACTAGGCTAACTATTTTCACCAGCATATTAGCAACATTAGGGCCTGTGGTAGTAACAGAATCCTCATGTTGGGCTTACCGTGTGGAAATGAACCACAGTGCACGGTCTTTGGGGAGATTTATAATCATTTGTTTTACTTTGTATTTCTTTACTTCCAGAAAGTGTTTGTAGACTTTTTCTTCCAGCTATTTAAAGGCAGGTCTTAACGCTGCAATGAACGAGAAAGCAAAGATAGTCGTCAACCTTCCCTTGCCTGGCACGCTCCGGGACTCCATTTCCCATCAATCCAGTCCCGATGATGTCATCCATTCCTCCAATCGCACGCAACTGCCTCGTTCTCAGTCCCCCGAATTCTGATCCGATTCATCTGTGTGTGTTTGGCTCCGACTTTAAATAGTCTTTGGTTTGTTCTCCTCACTGCCATTTCACTGGACTACTGAGCGGTCCTTCTCTGACATCTTGACTTGTGTTCTGAACCCATTTGACCGTTTTTGGATTTTGCTCTTTTGCTCTTTTGCCCTTCTGCTCTGATTGCCTGCATGTTTTTGTCTATTCTGTTTTTTTGGCTTTTGCTTGGGTTTTTGGATTTCGACTTTGGATTTGCCCTGAGACTGTGCTTCATTCTGACACCTCTCTCATTAAACAGACTTTGGTGTTTAAGATCCGCGAGCGTCTTCTTGTGCTTGTGCAGCATTACAATAGTGATAGCAAGTGAGCTTGTGAAATATGAGAACATAATAACACCACAGTTCAGTAAATGCTGTGGCTGTAGTATTGTACCGTCTTTAATTTGGCCACAAAACCATAAGTAATCAAGAAAAAACAGAAAAAAACATTACACAAACTTCACCTTCTTAGGCAGTTTAGCCTGATGCCTTTTATCTAAGTCCATTTCAAATGATGTTAAATTGTAGGAAAGCTGCCCAAAACCTGATGCTGTAAAATGTACATCCTATGGCAGACAGGTTTTTGCATCTGCCTCCCTCTGAGGATGTTCAACCAGTGCAGTTCAACAGCTGCATTACCAGAAGATTCTCGTCTCGGTAAGATACATTAGATGTGTCATTAGTGTAGGATATCACATCACCCAGCATGTTTAGAAGTTCAGTTCTATTGACGTTTGGGAACACTAGTGTCTTGCATTGGTTTGCATGAAATAAATCAATAAATAGATGATATTCATCAGTGGCTGTTTACCAGTGTAACTCAGATAACCGTCACTTGGCGCATTATTCCTAGACACCACCCTCTGTTTTATTGTTCACATCAACTGATTGATATCAATCAGTTGTTTTAATATTGTTGTGATCACATGGTGCATTTGCCGGCACGTTGATGATCTGTTTCATGAAACTCATTTCACCAAGTTAAGACTGAGCTGAGATTTAAACAAACAAAGTATTTTGCAAGAGACCAGTCAGATTCAGTGCAATGCAAGTTTCAAGCAACTTAAGTTTAATGTTAAACCGTGTCACCCATGTTTTATGATGTAAAGCCAGTTTAAGGGTTTAATGCAGCAGTTTAGTTTAGCAATGGGCACAATGGGCCTCATTCACCAATATCACCAACATACTTCCTATGTTTTAAGAGCACTTTGTGCTTTTGAGTGTGCGCAGATTCTGTTCTTACCTAAGAACAAATCCCAAATAAGAAAACATTGGTGAATGTCAGGTTTCTCAAGAAAGCCATGTAAGTGTGTTTTAATAAGAAATTTCTTCTGAAGAATGGTTGGTGAAAGGTAGCCAACATGGATAACTGACCACCCCAGAACAGATCTCAGGAATGTGTTAATAAGTCAACTCTCACCAAGTTACATACCAAGACCGCATTGAATCTTGGGGCAAAAGGGGAGGGGATGCCTTCGATGTATAGGAGTATAACTGATGGCTCTTAGTTTTTCTGAAATAACAGGACAGAAACAGCATGGGCTCCCGCCTCTTCTTAATCATTAATTTGGCGATGTGTGAGGCAACCTGTGCTATCGCTTTGCTGACATCACGCTTCACCAGCGTTTCTTTTATTGTCTTGGTTACACATTTCAGTGATGCTCCCAACCAAAACCTCAACCAGAAACAATCAATTGCCAAGCAGCAACACTGTTTTCAGCAAATCAGTGTTTTCACTTAAAACACAAGACGGTAGATGGTTCAGAAAAAAATTTAATCAATGACAGCAAATTAAATGACGTCAGCATATACAAAAAAGTTGTATATTCACATCAGTATGTGATTGTATGACTCATCTCTTTTACAGCAGTTACATGTGTGGGAAAGTTCCACGTACAAACCGCTGGCATTTGAATATAAAACAAAGGCAGATTTGCTGTGGATTTGCGTAAACCTGAATTCACTGCATTTTGAAAGATGTGCAGACAATGCAACAAAGACCAGGGTCATGACTCAAGCCAAATCCTGTTAGGCTGGCCTTACTGAGGAAAGCTGGTCTATTCTTCTTCCAAACGTATGGTAAGAAACTGCAGGTTAGCCCACAGTCTGACATCTGTCCACTGGCCGTAATAAACCAGCTCCTGACACAAAGCACAGCATGAGGCTTCTTGGATCTGGCTTAACTTAAACAGCGCTCACTAATTATTACAAGCACTGAACTCCATTGTAAACCCAGGCTTTCACGAAATGAGATTAAAACAACTGAAACTGAGTTTTTTTGATGGCAATTTAAGTTTTGTTGCAAGCAGAGATGCAAACGTGAAGACTTACATTCAAGTGGACGTTGTTTCCAGAGGCTTTGGCCTTTTTAATTCCTCTTAGCCAATCAAATGGAGCTTCTTTTACACAGTGAAAGGAAACACGGCCTCACACAGAAAGCTCTAGCTCCATTTACTATGGCCAATGTGGTCATGCGTGTGGCCCATCTACTCTGTGGGCAGATACTAAGGGCATAAAAACAAAGACTTTGACTGTATCACTGACGAGACTTTATGTAAGACAGGGTTAATACCAAAAAATGCGCTAGTCATTGTCTAGTCACTGAAGTCCAAATCCATGCTACTTAGACTGGAATAGACCCTGAATTCCCATTTAACTGAATTCCCACCAAGTGGCCAGTGGGACTGTGAGTGTGTGAACCATCTGATTGATGCCCCCAATTAAGTTAGGATCTGAGCTTTCTTATGGGCATCCCTCCGTCCCATTCAAGTGGCGCCCCTTTTCACTGAATCGCTGCATTCAGGATGTTCTTTGGAGCCATTGACTCCCCATTGTCTGCCAAAGGGGCCTGCTGTCCAGCCCCCTTTGTTATGACAGTTGGGCAGCTTTTATACAGACTAAATAAGATAACTCAGCTGTTCATTTCGAGGCCTAACCCCTCAACCCTGTCACCTTCTCCCCCCTTCACCCCACCACAGCATGCAGAGAAACCCACAAAACCTCTGGGCATAATCTGCTTTATGTCCACCACTGGGGTTGCAACCTTAAGTTTGTGGTTTTACTGACTTCACTGACCAAACCGGACCACTTTTACTGAAGATCTGTGTTGTTTTCTCGCTGACACCCTCATTTTTTTTTTAAATGATTTTTAAAAATGTATATATGCATTCTTAAAGTTACAGATTTTGGCTTTGTGAAAATGATTTTTGACTGTGGAAATGGTTTCAGGTGTCTGAATTGCCAAAATGATTGTAAATGGCTCAAAGCAGCTTAAACTCTTCAAAATGTTGCCAAAAATGTTAAACAATGCCACAGAAGAGCCACTTTTGGTCTGCTTAAGAACCTCACAATAGAAGCTCTTAAAGAACTGTCCCTTGAAAGGCTCTTCAGGGAACCAAAGGTGGTTTTTCTACAATATCTTCTTTATTTGTTTTTAAGAGTGTAGATCACTAAGGGACGCTGAAAGTGCTGGAAGGACTCCATTTTTTTCTTTCACATTCTGCAAAGGACGAAAAAGAAGCACTTCCCTCACACTGGAAGTGGTGCTGGAGTAGTGTCGTGTGTGAGACAGCGAGACAGGGAGAGTGAGAACGGCTAGAAGCAGGGCACTCTGAGGTCAGTGCTTGGAGTGAGAATGCTGATGATAGCCAGTGAGCTGGGTTACTCAGTAACTCTCTCTCTCTCAGCAGGGTACTGGGCCAGTGCAGGATTAGACCCAGACTGTGAAAGTAACGATCCTATTACTGACAGCTATTCTCTACTGCCGTGTTGTCTTAATTCATGACTTTGTTTAGCTACCAGTTACACTTCCAACCCTTTCGGTTTTCTCTCTAAAGCTGGATGGTCTACATGGTGTACATCTAATTAACATGAATATCACGAACAAGTTCACACACACGGATTGCTCAAGGTGTATTTCAGTCCTCAGTATATGCTCTTATATCACTGTTAACCCCTGAATATTCTAAGCTTATTCCATACTATGTATAGGACAAATATTCCTTAAGTAATGAAGCTTTTTTTTTTTAGGTTATCGAAGTGTGTAAAAAAACTTCGGGCACACTGGCAGGCCCATGGCCCCGTCGGTAGGGGGTTAAGATTTAGTTGGAAGCTCTTAAGCTCTATAGATTCAGAATTTCAGTCTGATTGTATGTGCACACTATTCAACAATAACGGAAGCATGGAGCTTCTTTTATACAGTGATAGGAAACATGACATCACACTGGAAGCCCTAAGTCCACAAGCTGGATTGGTAGGGTGATTAAGATTTAATTGGTAATAAAAGGGCTAAGCTCTTCAGCTGCCAAATTTATTATACGGTTTCTAGTTTAATTTTTTTGTCTGCACGTTCACACTTTGTACTGTATGTTGCTCCGTGTTG
This sequence comes from Pygocentrus nattereri, assembly GCF_015220715.1. NCBI lineage: Eukaryota > Metazoa > Chordata > Actinopteri > Characiformes > Serrasalmidae > Pygocentrus > Pygocentrus nattereri. The sequence goes on along the minus strand of NC_051231.1, from coordinate 4,784,082 downwards.
TTCCTAGAGGAACGGAATTTCACTCCACTGTGTACGTGTACATAGATGGAATGACAATAAAAGCCTCTTGACCCAGTTTTGTTCAAAATGAGGGGCTGACGACTTATTTTCTTAACACCTAGGCGAGCTAAACTGCTTATCAATGTAAAAATGCTTTACAAAAAAGCTGAAATATAAAAAAATAAAATATGTTATTAAGAAATATGTGCAATGTCTTACACACTTCAAAGGTCAGTGTTCTTTAGTAGATGGTGTGGGAAAATGAAAGCTGGATGCTAACACTGCCACGCCTTGAATTGCAAAGCTTGCAGAAATTAGCATTATTGTTGCACTGGTAATTTGGTGAGCCAAAACTATGTGGTGAAGGTGACAGATACGCCTATATTAATGATATATTCGCAATTAAATTCGCATCAAGCCATGCCTAAGAACACCACTTACCTGCAACACACTGCATCTGCACATTTAACAGGTTCAAGCACAGTTGCATGCATTGAGGTTGTTCAGTTAGTAAGGAAGAAGATGCAAAATTATGCATTTTCATCAGCGGATGTGATGTATAATGTTTGTTAGGTATGTTGTTGGTTCATGGTTGTGATTGTGCATTTGTGTTTGTACACGTAATTCGAATGCAGTAAACATTTCAGAGACAATAAATTAGCACTAAATTGTATCACAGGTCAGAGTTTAAAACATATCACTGAATATTTCAAACATCTGCGCACATATACATTTTATAGAACCTGTGACTTCCTTTGCATTGCTTGTGTAAACTCTCTGAGGCCAGTTTGGGATGTGCAAACACTTCTGTATCTCTCAGCTGAAGAACAACATCATGTCTCTATCTTATCTGCTGGGATGTTGTCCTTATTGATTGTCCACTTTAGGTGAAAATGAACTGGAGTGCATGGCTGGAGGTGAATGTTAACCCATGTTAACCCAGGGTCGGCGTCAGTGTGGGGTTTGTTCAGGGTCAGGGGGATTCTGCCAAAGTACACGTCGTAATATTTAAAGGTAGTAATGTTCTTCTGCTTCTAGTCCCATAGAAATATCCTCAGGTAAGTGCTAAAATATAGAAACACAGACTAAAAACCTACTTTACATTTAATGTAAGTCAATAGAAACCGACAATGGCATGGTAGTGACATAGTAGCCTGAGAAGTCGGCATCAGTGCCGGGTTTGGTCAGCATCAGGGGTAGGACTGTTTGAGCAGACTCCATCCTAACCAGCTGTGGAGACCACCAGGAAAGTGGATATGGTTTGGTCTTTTTGTATCAGGTAACTTTTGTGCAACTTGGGCCTTCTTGGCTGTGCCTTTGTAAGCCGAGGCTTTATAAAACGTGACGTGTGCACCTGCAGAATGTGTCCTGCCAAAGTACACATCGTAATATTTAAAGGTAGTAATGTCCTTCTGCTTCTGGTCCCATAGAAATATCCTCAGGTTAGGGCTAAAATTGATATTATGGCCAATAATTTCACACACTGTATTGCCTAATTACATAATTGCCTAACAATTAGAGTTCATTCTCTTAAATGCCGCCTCCACTCTCCATCATTGTTTACAAATCTTGTGTACCCCTTGAACCTTCACCTCAGTCTTTACCTACAGTCTGGTCAATATTTGTGCTTCTGAGAGAGAATCGGCCTTTATATTTGAGGGAAGGGGCGAGAGAGAAAGCAAACGCAACCCAGTGTGATCTGAGATAAGAGGCATGCAAACACTTTCACCGAGGATCACTGTGACCGTGAGGATTCCCCTTCGACAAAGGACAGGGACGTGTGTGCACACAGTTGGTCTGGTTACCTCGTCAGGGTGTGGGATCATGCAATGAGCATAGGTTGGAATCACCGCTCAAATGTTTGGAATCAATGTTTGAGTAAAATGCATCCCATTTGGTAGCAGATCATCCAGAATGATGAAGATGAGTCGAGAAAGGTGTATAGCATTATGAATACAAGTGATATACAGTAGGTCTAATGTTTCAAAAGTGGTGATCAAATGTGGAGGTTGATGACAGAAAATGACTAATAATTACACGAGATTATTGCTCATTGTAATTTGTTGTTGTCCTCAAAATAATTGAAATATTGAGTAAATAAGGTATAAAAACTTAGTATGTTGGTTATAATATTTTATAGGATAGACATACATTGTATAAGGTATAATTATATATATTATCTAAAAAAGCTTTTAAACTGTAATGCACGCACACACACACACACACACACACACACACACACACACACACACACACACACACACACACATATATATATATATATATACTTTACACAAAAAGGAAAAAACATCCATTACTTTTAATACAGGTCAATGGAACCAGATGTTTTTCCAAGTACTTTTGGGGTGTTTCTTGTGGTTCTTTCATCATGAAATTTACACGGAATGTAAAGGGTAACAGGGATTTATATATATATATATTCTCTTACCATTTATTTCCACCCTCTGGCCACTATATAGGTTTACAACTACAAATTGTAGCCCAATCACCATCCACCACATTCATCAATAGTCCCTTTTTGACCACAAGACTACTGTTGACCAGAGATGATTGGACTGGGTGGTGGACCATTCTGAAACTGGCAATGGAATGGTAGTGACATAATAACCTGAGGAGATTAGACATAAGATCATTCACTTGCATAAGGAAGGGGAACGTCAAAGGAAAATAAGTGAACAAACAGGAGTTTCCAAAACTCCTAAAAAAATGAATAAAACATACAGAGAAAACTGGACTCTTAAGACCTGGTAGATCCACTAAAACTGCCCCCATCAGATCAACAGCACTTCTGAGAGAGAGGAGAAAATCAAGCTGCTTCAGATCTGAAAACATCCACAGGTGTTTCTGTCCATCCTTGAGAAGACGATTCAGCGCTATGGGTCTGAAAGGATGCGTAGCTGGTCAAGAAGAACCTGAAGCTGAAACAAAGAAGCTGAACTATGGACTGACCACCGTCCAGACCTCAACACCACGGAATGTGTTTGGGATTGTGAGAAGAAGAAGAAAATGCAACCAACTTCTAAGACTGAACTTTAAAGGTGTGCAGATTCCTGCGAGTCCCCGAAAAGCATGAAAGCTATAAAGAAGGTAAAGAGGGGACACATTTAATACTAAAAAATTGATATTATATTTAGTTCTTGAGCTGCTTCAGTGTACTTTTATGTTGTATACATGCTTTTCGTTTGTTTCCTGGTGATAAAAAATAGGCAACTGACGCATTTTGACTAGAAATGACATGAAAGATGGATGGCCTCTGACTTTTGCACTGCACGGTACACTCTGTGAGTTAAGTTCAGACAAAGGTTTTGTAGCAACAGCAACGGTTTCCTCCTATATGTAATACGATTGGTCGACGTTTAAACCTGCACACGATCCTAACTTTAACCTCAGGCATGAAAAAGAAATGTTTTTGACGTTTCTTGCAGTTTTAAAAAAATCAAGCTTGTGTGAAAAAGCCCTTTACAAAGAAAAGACACCCTCACATCTGCACAATCCACACACACTTCGTTACAGCGGGGTCCGGCATGTATGTCTTACCGCTTATTTTGACAAGGAGATTTAAATGAAACACTTTCCACGATTCAGGAAATGGCAAAAAAAGTAGTGAAATGAACTGACAGTACTTTGCATTGCTGAAATCAATCTGTCTTGTTTTTCTAAGCCAGAGCTTTGCCCACACACAGCCGGCGGACCTCCAGCCTTTGCTGCTCTCGCAGTTACGGCAGGTGTTTGCACCGGAGGCTGAGCTGCACGACGGGCCACAATACGGCCGTAACTCACGGCCAGGGGCGGGGGGCGGGGGGCAGGGGGGGGTGTGTTTATAGTGGCTGATGCTCAGTGTAAATGTTAGAGGCGTCCTGCGCAGCCACCATTAGCGTGCCTCTGGGATGCCGTTGCTGTGGCTACGCCTGTGCAAGCTGAGGCCATATAAAATCTGTCCAGCTTTGGAATGTCATTGTGGCCAGATATATGTCCCAATCCCAGTTGCCATGGACGGTGGGGTTGTTAAGGAAAGCCTTTCCATGACTAAGCCTTTTTTTCCCCTCTCCCAGGCTCCATTCAGCGGGGATTTAATTCATGGTGGACAGGGACGCTCCTGGGCGCTTCTTCGGCCTGGTTCTCAAAGGCATTAGCAGTGAAGATGTGCTTCTGTGGAAACGTGAAAAGGTCAAGAAGGGCTTGATGGATCAGTTACTGGATGACTTGCAGATCTGGGCTCTATTTAGTGTAAAAATCAGAGAATGTGCTTTATTTCTTTTCATTTCCTGCCACATTTCACAACGCTGAGAACCCTGTAATCATGCAAAAGGTTCTTTGGGTGTTCATGGTTAGATAGTTCTATATAGAACCTTTCTGAACCAGGTTTCATATAGTACCAAAAAAGGTTCTTCTATTACAGCCTTGACATCGTAACATTAGAAGAACCCTTTTTGATGCTATACAGAACCATATACAATCTGAAGAACCCTTTCACGACGCTGAGAGCCCTGTAATCATGCAAAAGGTTCTTTGGGTGTTCATGGTTAGATAGTTCTATATAGAACCTTTCTGAACAGGGTTCCATATAGTACCAAAAAAGGTTCTTCTATTGTTACAGCCTTGACATTGTAACATTAGAAGAACCCTTTTTAGTGCTATACAGAACCATATACAATCTGAAAAATCCTTTCACAAGGCTGAGAACCCTTTAATCATGCGAAAGGTTTTTTGAATGTTCAAGGTTCTATATAGAAGCATTTTCCTGACTAAAGAACCCTTGAAGAACCAGCTTTTTTAGAGTATACTTGGAGCTTTCATCGTTGAGAGAGAGGAGAAACTCCTGCTTCAGATCTGAAAAGCCCACAGAGGTTTCTGTTGTTCTTTCCACTGTGAGAAGACGACTCAGCCCCGAAAGGACGTGCAGCTGTAAAGAAGCTGATACTCAGAAAAAAAGGAGGAAGATGAAAATTTCCAAATCAAAGAAAGAAGCTCCTGGAACTCTCAGAACAATAGACTGACCACCTCACAATCTAGAACGCCATCACCGATTGTGTTTGGGATCACTTAGATTGTAAGACGGGGAAATGCAACCAACTTCTAAGACTGAACTTTGGAGGTGTGGAAAAACATCCCTGCAGATTTCTACTGTAAAGAATGGAAGATGTAATAAAGGCAAAGACTGGACACTAAATACTGAAACATCTGATATTATATTTAGTTGTTAAACAGAAAATTTTGTTTTTTTTTCTGACACTAACTTGCACCTAACCTTTGTTTTGCCTGGATATTAAAGGAATGAAGCGTGGCCTATTTTGTCTCTGCACATCAATGCTGTTCTCATACACACGTCTATGACCAGCTCCACTCACCACAAAACAAGCTCAAATCTTTTCACTTCATGTCTCATCTTCATATTAAATAAATTTAAAGAATGAATTTTTACTTTTCTTCCATTAAATAGGCCTTGATTTATTTTTCAGACCTGATTATTAAATTCAAAAACATAAAAATATAATAATGTGTGCAGGGGTCCTTTTGGAGTAGGTTGCCTTGAGGCAACATCACGCAATGGAGGGGTAACCACAACTCATCATACCATCCACACTTAAAAAGTTCTTCAAGGGTTCTTTAGTAAAGGCAACGGTTCTATGTAACCACTCTATATTGCACCAAAAAGAGTTCTTCTAATGTTACAAGACTGACACTGTTACAATAGCAGAACCCGATCTGGCACTATGTACAACCATTTTCAACATATTCTCCATCAATCTAAAGAACAATTTCACCATGCAAAGAAACACTAAAGCCTGAAACAGTTCTAAATAGAACTCATGGTTGTAAATGGAACTACTGCTTTTACTAAAGAACCCTTGAAGAACCATATTTTTAAACTGTGTACCATTTAAGACACAAAATTCTTGATTTGCTTTGCTTGATTTGATTACATCACTGTGTACCAGTGGGCAATGGAAAAATAATATTAACCAATGATATCATATTTCAACCCCCCCACCCATCATTACGAGAGGCACTCAGCAAGCACAGAGACCCTCCTTGATGCCATGATGCCAAACTGACCCACTGACAACTAAGCCCAAAAAAGTTTATTTTTCCCCAGCAACAACAAAAACATTGCATAATTTACCATTTATTATTTACCATGTACAGCTCACTAAAAGAAGTGGAGAAATTTAGTAGAAAGTTTAAATTCTAAACTTTTTGCCAAGTTTTTAGTTTGTTTTAGTCTTTGGCTGGAGGTTAGGGAACCAGCGCTGTGACCAGAAGGTCGCTGGTTCAATTCCCTGAGCAGAGTATGCAACTGAAGTGCCCTTGATCAAGACACCTAACCCCCAACTGCTCTCTGGGATCTCTCATGGATAGAGCTGCGCACCGCTCCAGGCAAGTGTGCTCACTGTCCCCTAGTTTGTGTGCATTCACTAGTGTGTATGTGGTGTTTCACTGCCCGGCTGGGATCGAATCTGGAGGTGAAATTTCCCCGTTGTGGGACTAATAAGGGTCACTTAACTAACTTGACTGAAACCTTGATACAGAATATAGTTTGCATATAAAATATTTTACACATATGTTGTAATTATGTAATCACGTGACTACATTTAAATACTGCAACAAAGGCACAGCAATAACCCTGAAATTCTAAGGGTGAAACTTTGCAAGAGAAAGTGCAAGACTGACCTCGGGTCAATATGAAAGAGCAACTCCTGCCAGAAACCACAGTGGTGGCAGATACACCGCACGTGCTGACATCATTTGCTTCTCAGTCATTCTAGAGACTGTCCAGCTATCCTGTCTAGCTGATCCTTCTGCTAGGTATCTTTGCCCTGTCGTTGACAATTAAAAGCTTCATCAATCAGAAACACAAATTCACTTTAAAATGAAATTGGATAAGTCAACAGAACCTGAAAGCTGGGAGGAAAAGAGCGGTGGGTAAGTGAAGTCAAGAAATGTGAGGGACATTGTTATTTCAGGGTGGCAGCTGGATACAGAACGGAAACCCAGGCATCAATTAGCACACAGCAAGGCTGACCCTGGCATGGTCCAACTGAAGCTCAGGGTTTTCAGGCTGTGGTCTTGGGGCACTGTGGTTAAAACAGCCACTGTGTGTGAGCCACACTGGAGTTGCTAGGCAGTGCACACACTCAGGCCACTGGCATGCTGGGAGAAGCCAACTAGCTACAGTAAAGGTTGCTGTAAGTCGGTTGCACTTAAAGTATATTTACACCTTTACGTAAACTCCCTGTCCACTTTATTAGAAACCCTTACCTTGTATATCGATTCTCTGGCCACTTTGTGAGCTCCACCTACCTTATAGGTCACTAAATAGGTGTACAATCACAGACTGTAGCCCAGCCACATATCTAGCCAAGTTTTCTCCAACTCTAATCCTGGAGATCGACCTTCCTGTAGTGTCTAGTTCCAATTCCAATCTGCCACACCTGCTCCCGGTAATTAGCTTCTTCAGAAGCTCCTGATTGGCTGGAACAGATGCATTAGTGTTAGGTAAGGGGAGGAGCAGCTTGTTAAATGCAGGTTGGAACTAAACTCAGCAGGAAAGTAGCTCTCCAGGACCAGGGTTGGAGACCACTGATCGAGCCTATTCTTAAGTCAGCTTTTGACCACAAGTCTGCTGCTGACCAAATATGATATTTGGTGATGGACTATTCTGAAATTGATAAATGTTGCATAGTAGCATGAGAAGATCAGATATAAAAAAAGAAGAGAATATGGGATGGTACAAGACCTGGTAGACCAACAAAATTGTCCCCATCAGATCCACAGTACTTAAAGCTTTCATCTTTTCCATCGACAGGTGTTTCTGTCCATCTTTCCACTGTGACAAGTCAACTCAGTACTAAGGATCTAAAAGGAGCTGCCAAGAAGCTGTTACTGAGGAAAGAAAATAGACAGAAATGAATAAAATTTGCAAATCAAACAAAGAAGCCAGTGGTGTTCTAAGAAGAATGGACTGACCACATCAGAGTCCAGACTTTAACAACACTGAATGTGGGATTATTGGATTGTAAGAAGCAGAAACGCCACCAAGACTGAACTTTGGAGGTGTGGAAAAATGTCCCTGTAGATTTCTTTGAAAAGCTCAAAGCGAGTCTGCTTTTTTCCTGATAATTAACTTGTACCAGCCACTGACTGAAGTGAAAGGTGGTCTCTGATTTTGCACGGTACTCTATGTAGGGGATAGGATTCTAGATAAGAGTGTACAATAATTGCACACAATTAAACACAACCTTAAAATTCCTACTTCTATATAGTGTTGCTCATTTTCCAATATAGAGAACAGTGATTAGGCGACCATTTGGAACACAGGGAAGAAGATGGCTGAGAGTAATCCCAAATTTGGTGGCCAGATAGTCATTTCCCATGGGGCGATTCAGTATTGCTGCATAGCATCACGTGTGCCACCACCGCCGCCTTGTTCAGGCCAATTTTCCACGGCTGTCACAGAAGAAATGTGAGTGGGTTTGTCCGCAAGAAGCGAAGGAGGAAGGTATGAGCGACACCCAAATATTATAAGACTGTTGAGACCAGTGGAAGAAGCCAACAGCCACAGCCACCAAGAGAGAGTCACACCCAACCGCATGCTAAACGAGCACTGCGATTCCAACCAGCCCGTACAGGCGAAGCTGCCTCTATTGTTTGTGGTTCCAAGACTGATGCTCTATTTTAATGGAAAAGGAGAAGGGGGAGTGTAAGCAGAGTGATACAGAAAGAAGGCCCACTGTCATGCAGGTCGTTCACAGGCCAAAACCCCATCTCCTTGGCTCCGGAGAGTCTTGTTGCCGGCATCATCGTCGGCCCAGGCGTCTGCGGGGATAACGGATCGCACCTCTTTTGTAAGTGTGGGATTGCGCAGCAGCCAAAGCCCAGTAAATCAACACCAGCGGGTGCTGAGAGTGAGAGAACGCTGCTAGAAAGCCTGTGCCATGGAAGGTCTAACCAGGCCAGTGAAATTAGCTCTCTGATTTGAAAGTTTGACAAGGAAAAAATTAATTGCCGAGTGGTTTGCGTCCTGCTGTTTGTTTCCTTTCTGGAGCAGTGGGGAATCATAAGAATTATGCATAGATCATCCAACTGGAATAGAAGTCATGCAGTGGCGAACCATGACTGCTAGAGTTAGGCCCTCAATTCTGCTCATAAATGTCAAAACTCTACGAAAAACGAGAAAAAAAAACCTCTAATGCTAATTTCTGCTCGTGCCCTTATGAGAGTTCTGATATTATGTTAGCACTAAGCTAACACCGGTGTATATGACCATTTTTTGGTAGTTCTAGATTAAGAAAAGACCTTCAACATTGTATTTTGCAGTTTTACAGTAAGATCTGGAGTAAAGAGCTCTGGCACTGAGATACTGCCTCAACTGAAACCTGATTAAACTACGGCTCATATTCACAGTCTGTAATGTACCTGGGACGTTCAGAGCAGGGATGGCCAAATATGGTCAGGAATTTCTGCCACCCTGCAGGTTTCAGCTCCAACCTTGATCCAAAAACACCTGATCCAGGTAATGAAAGCCTTCAGGGGCATCTAAATGTATATAACAGCCAGGTGTTTCAGGTCTTCATGTAGAGCATCTTGCCATCTCATTTAAGAACTCTCTGATTGTTCCATCTGAAGATGCAAAAAGTCTTGGTGTGACTCTGGATGGCTAGTTATCGTTCTTGGCTCATATTGCGAACCTGACTCGCCATGCGGGTTTCTCCTGTGAAACATCTGGAGGATCCAACCCTTTCTCACTTAAGAGGCCTCCTAGGTGCTTGTGCAGTTTCTTGTCATCTCAAGGCTTGACTACTGCAACTCGCTCTTGACTGATCTTCCTATGCAGGCCATCAAGCCTCTGCAACTCATCCACAATGCAGCAGCACGGCTCGTCTTCAATCTCCCCAAGTTCAGCCACGTCACCCCACTGCTGTGCTCCTTTCACTGGCTTCCTGTAGCTGCACGCATCAGATTTAAAACCCTGATGCCTACAAAGCCAAAAACGGACCAGCCTCCTAATGGTGATGGTCAAAACCCGAACTGTACTTGGAGCCCTTCGAGCTTCAAGTACGGCTTGGCTTGACCTGCCATCCTTCAAGACGCATGGAAGACGAGCATCAAGACTTTTCTCTGTCCTGGAGCCCAAATGGTGGAAAGAAATCCCACTGGCTGTCTGAACAGCAGAGTCTCTCACTGTCTTCACACACAGACTGAAGACTCATCTATGCTTACAGCACTTAAGCAAGCACTAAGTATTTATTGTACTGTATTGTACTGAACTTATTGAAATGCATTGCACTGCACTGTGTTTCATTCCGTTCCTTTCTCTCTGGGTATCAACATGGACTTTGTTTCTAGCAGTATCTCAGCTCAGGACCGGCTTTCTCTCTAACCTATTTGTAACTAGCAAATATACTTTCTCTAGACAGACAAAGCACTTTTCACAAGTTGCTTTGGATAAAAGCATCTGCTAAATGCTGTAAATGTAAACGTAAGGCCTTCAGTCCAGCTCCTAAAGGCCTACCCAGTAGAAGAACTTGCATTACCGTAGCTACTCAGACACCATGGAGAAAAAAAATCCTGATTGGACAGTTTTTCGTCTGATGTTTTGAAACATTAACTACCTTTTAATGATGGTCCATAATAAGTGATATTGAAGGACAGAGGAATTATGTGCATGTACAAGAACAAGGATCTTTCAAAGATCTTTCAGCAGGCTGGGTCCAGAGCTCACCTTCCCAGCTGTATGAAATGAGATGACACATGTCTTGCTTGACCACAGCATCATTCAGTCTTACTCACTCTCTCCCTCTGTTGGTCACTGCAATAGCTGAGTGGTACTGATAATGACTGCCATGGTGAGATTTGGCTTGCTCATATATATCATATCCTACATCAGTACAGTACATTATATATATATATATACACACACTGCTATATTGCAAACTGGACATGAGTACGATTTAGTACATGAACAAAACTGATTTGATACTTAGTTCACATTATGCCAACATAGAGAAATATTGATAAAAAGCCTAAAAGCATCACAGTAGATATAGAAGCATATTTCTAATGTCTTTATGGCTGCAGCCAATGTATCTACGAATGAATGAAGTGTGCATGGTTTAAACATTACAGAGTGGAGTATATAAAGAGAAGAGACATAGTAATTTGTCTTTCTTGAAGCAAACGCAGTCCAACAGTGAGTTCACGGCGCTGGTGCTGAAAAACGCATCGCTCTACACAAGACATTTTTGTCCCTGGAAGAGCAGTAAGTTAAATTATATTCGCTCTTTTATGGCACGTTTCCTAACCATGATGAGTGGCACTATATCGAGTAAAGTGTACACTGTCAATTAAGTCGTCTTTTAGTTCTCTAAGTTTAAAAAAAAAAGTTTAATCAGCCAGGATTTGCCATTGTAAGAATCCAGAAGTGTCACGCTGATCCCTTTATTATTAGTAGTAGTAGTTGTAGTAGAATAAATAAGTTTTCATTTTCAATTTGGGTTGAAATCTGTGATAGTAGATGCCTCTACATAGCATTTTACCACAAAGCACTTGCGTTTGAGGGCACTGAGGCCAGAAGGAAACACACTGCCAAAAAGTTGTAGCCTCACGCAGGGTGAATAGCTGCTGCTCTGAATCCCTCTGGAGCGCTAAAAAACCGCCTGGCAGTTATAGAGAGAGAGAAAAAAAAAAACGTGTAACACGCTTATGCATGCTCTAAACCAGCCTTTACCTGCCCCGCCCCCCCAACTGCATGCACACACTTGCTTTTATACACTATGTATTTGTATATGTGTGCGTATATATGTATATATATATATATAAATATGTGTGTGTGTGTGTGTGTGTGTGTGTGTGTGTGTGTGTTTGTGTATGTGGGGTAAACACCCCATATGTATTCTACATGCCACTGCTGTCAGAAGAAAACCTCGTATCTCCCTCTTTATTATTTTCAGTTTTTGACGTAATTTGAAAATACCTGTTGTCCTGTACATTGTCTATAAATTTCATGATGGATGGACCAAAAGAAATGAATCAAAATGACTTGGAAAGATGTCTGGTTCCATTGACTTACATTAAAAGTAAGGTCTGTTTTTTACCTCTTGTAAAGTTACCATTTTGGAGATACGAGGTTTTCTCCCAACAGCAGCGATATGAAAGTATCGGCACATAATAATATGTCCCCTATATATACTCTGTACAGTCATATACAAAAGTCTGAACACCCCTGCTCAAGTGATTATGTTTTGTTGAATTTCTGAGTGAATATAAGTTAACATGCACATCCTCTCCACCTTCTCTGGAAATGATGTACACAGTTTCTATTCATTGGCTGAGTTTAACACATTTTATGTATTTTCTCCCAATATGTTCAAAATACAAAAATACATTTTCTTTGTGCATTAAAATGTGCAGTGTGTTCTCTGTAAAGGGTGTGTTTATTTTCACTTAGAAAATCAAGAAAATGTGTAATATGACCAGGCATACAACTGTACATCAGTGTCTATACGTAATCATCTCCCATATGGATTATATACAGTACTGTGTGAAGGTTTTAGGCGTCTAAGCTGATTTTTAAACAGTTGACCTCAGCAGTGAGTTTATCACAATATACATTAGAATAAAGTCGTATACATAATTCAAATAAACAGAAAAACAATAAAAAGTAACAAGAATTTCTTGGGTCCATATTTTTCCTGGACACCTTCACAGCCGCCACAAAGACTCGTTAATATCATCAATGACATCATGAGCTCAATTTACTCAGCACTGATTGGTCAAACCAGGAGCTACTGTTTAACTACATATAATACTGGACTTCCTCGAGGAGAGGCTTGGAAATGGTTAAACAAACACTAACATACAGAAAAACACTGTTTATTATTTATATGTGTATATATATATATATATATATATATATATATATATATATATATATATATATATATATATATATAATCATTATTAATTAATATTCTATCAATTTTGTTTATTCAAACATTAACACTTTTCTCAGCAAATAAACACAAACTACACAAATAAATAGATTTTGTAAATGTGTCTTGGGTTCCAAAGACCTTCGCACAGTATGGACACTGACGGAACAAATAAATTTGGCCTAATTTGAAAGGAGAGCTGCCCTTAACATTGTGTGACAATTTAGTGACAAACGGACCAATGGAAATGTGCCAGTATGACTTGGAATAAAATCTCTTTAGATTGACTTACATTGTAATTAAGACAGTTTTTTCCCTTCTCTTGCAAAATGACCATCAATTAATGACCATACAAAGTTTTGTCTTGATTGTGATGATATGTGAGTAACTTTGTAAGCATATCTAAGCATATTATGTCAAGCAGGGATGCAAGGGGATGCCATCCCCTTAGTCCAAAAAAAAGAAAAAGGACAAAAATTCATCTCTCCATTCCATTAATCCGCCCCCGCTGGATTACTACATATCCCGTCAGGTTTCTATTAACATTAGATTCATTCTGTTCACACCTGAGACCTGCACACCAAGTTGCCTTTGATGATACACCCCTCCCAATAAATAAATAAATACAAACATAGTCAATATATGATTGTCACAAGTGGTTTATATTCATATTCAGCTGGTCACTGATGTTGCAAAAAGGGTTTTAAATGGTCTTAAAACAGACGATTATTGTCCAGGCAATCTAATCTCAGGATAATTTGAGGGATAGTTGATTCTAACTACATTTCTACGCCACCCTGAAGAAAACCTCACCTTAGACCAGCTTTTAGCTGCTGTCAGAACAAAACCTTGTATCTCCAAAATAGTAACTTTACAGGAGAAGGAAAAAACCTACTTTACTTTGAATGTAAGTCAATGGAACCGGACGTCTTTCCGAGTCATTTTGGCCCGTTTCTTTCGGCCCATGCTTCATGAAATCTACACACAGTATAAAGGGCAACACGCGTTTTCAAATTATATCAAAAACTGAAAAACGACAGAAATGGAGATACATGCTTTCTTTTGGCAGCAGCGTTTTTTGCTGGTAGCTGGTTCCAGATGGTCTTAGCTGGTCTTTAATGGTCTAGGTGCTTGACGAGCTGGACGCTTGACCCGTATAGATATGCTTTCACTTGAGCTAGTCCATTAACTTGGTCATGCTGTTCAATCACCTTGGTCATACTGATCATACTGGTCTATCAGCTTGGAAATGCTGGTATATCAGTATGACCAGCAGACTGGTCTACCAGCTCGGTCAAGCTGGTCATGCTGCTCCACCAGCTAAGCCATCAAACTCAAATGAAAACATTACCTATACTGGTTTACCATCTAAGCTAGTTTACCAGTTTAACCAGCTAGAACTGGCCAAGCTAATTATTAGTATGTAATTAAATAATTAATTAATTGATTGATTAAATACTTTTTTTACAGTTCTAAAGTTTGACCACTATATGTACATATATATATATATATATATACCTATTAAACACTCAACACACAAGCACACACATACACACATACACGCGCACACACACACACACACACACAAACCAAAACCTCCCCCAGGTCTTGCGCCGCCCCTCCACAGCCCTTCAGGAGGAACTAAAGTGAGGTGGGCGCTCCACGCTGGGCTCAGTACCATCACACACACTGCAGCAGCACCACACACACTCCCTCTCACGCGCTCACTCACACACACTCTCTCTCCCTCTCACACACGCGCCGCAGGAGGACTGAACCCAGCACGGCTCCCTCTTCATCCTCAGCCCGCTGCCGAGAGAGGAGCCGATTATGACGGACAGAGCAGGAGAGCGGCTGAGGAACCAGGCTGAGCTCCTCCGCTCCCACTCTTCCCTCAGATCACTCCATCTCTGTGTGTGAGGACCCTGGCGAGAAGCTACTGAGGAAGAAGAAGCTCTCAGGACCTGGTGATGGATTAGCCGCTCGTCAGAAGTGATAAACTCTGATTAAACTCGCCTCCAGCTCCTCACACCCATCCCCTGTGGATTGTACACCGACTTTCCTTTGTGGTTTCTTTCCACTCTGCTCCTTATTTCTGCTCAAGATGTCCTCGGAGCATTTGTTAAAGTCCCTGCTGATGCTGTTTCTGGCGCTTTTCTCGGCCAACGCGAGCAACTGGCTGTGAGTGAACAAAAAAGGGGGTTTTTCCTCGTTTATTTCCATTCACTTGTTAGCAAAATAGGCTACTCTGACGTTAAAAATACTATTAGCTACTGTGCTACTCTCTCACTGGCACTGTGTTCAGTGACCTGCTGAGAATTTGGCCGTAGCCGTCCTCTCAGATACATGTTCTGAGGTAAAATCTCAGGACTGTGTAAGTATTTTTCGAAACCCCTGCGATATTCAGTGGTTGAGATGTAAAAAGTCATTTAGGGTTTGATGTGAAATTCATTAGAGAAACTTACAGACTCAGAGAGTTCACAGTGGTGGTGATAGGAACCAACAGTCCCAATGCCCACAACACAAATCTGTATAGCCATTATGTTTACTATCCAAACCCACCTGAGTTTTATGTGCAAGGTAGCAGTAAATCTACAAAACAGGGTTTTCTTGGGGACTATTTTGCCTTAGAACACCCTTCATGCCTCCCTCCACCATGAACAGGTTAAAATCCACTGGTCCCAAAGCGGTTTAGGCCAAAGCTTTATCACAAAACCAGCATTAACCAGTGGCTCAGACACCAGGCTGAGAATCCTTAACCTTTTCAGGTGACACTTTTCCGTGAGGGAGCTTTTAGAGGTGGACGTCTGGTTCCCGTCGCCTCCGCTGTGAGCCGTTCTCACCGTGAGCTTCTCTAGAATGATTTTTGTTTACATCTTAACCGTTTCATTTTTCTGAAATGATGAAAAATCGGTGGAGTTGGCCTGTACGGCTTGTGCAGATAGGTGTGGATAAGCTAATGGGCTGTTATTGTTTTCGGTGACAGCTCTTGGGACACTGAGCTGGTTCCTACGTCTCTCATTTGTGGGCTGTAGCATCTTATTTTAGACAAAAAATATTCCAAAAAGAGGGAAAAAGGCGAACAAAAACACGAACGAAGGTTCCTATGATGTTAGATGCTGGGCGTCCTGCTTAGGGGTGGACGATATGGCGAAAATATCACAATACCTTTTCAAATTTGTTGATACACAGTATAAAAAATGGGGTTTACTATGGTTTGATCAGTTGGAAAAGCAGGAAAAAAAGCTGTCGACAACTAAAATTCGATTGATTTTTATTTAACGTTCCGCATACGGAACTGCACAAAATCCAGTCCAACGGGACTAATTATGCTCTCTTTATTTTGAGACATGCAGTTGGTCGGTTATGTCCTGGCGGTGTCCACGACATTCTCATAAGAGCATAATGTGGTGTAAATGATCATGATAATAAGAAATATCATTATATATCCCAGCACCATTCCACTGCAGCTCTACAGGGGATACTTGAGGAGACCCTTGGGGATACTTTACTGACCCTATAATATGGTTTTGGGCTGTTTACCCACCTCTGAGCCGTAGACAGAGTGGGTCAGTTATTGAGCTACTCGTCCAGTCAACCAGTCGACTCACCTGAGGCAGTTTGTCTCGTCGGGTTGAGGCTTTTGTGTTCATTCCTGTGGCGAAGTTTGTGACGAATTAAGGTGAATTAAAGCGACCACAGACATTTTGTAGGCTAAACATCTTTATGTGCTGTCCTTTAGGCTACAGCCAGCCTTGCGAGAGCTACATCCCTGCAAGGAGAAGAGGGTGAGAAACATGCTGTAAGAGAAATAAAAATCACCGCCTTATGGATGAATCTGCATATCGTCGCCGTCCAAAGAAAAACAGGCATCTCCATAATAGTAACTTTACAGGAGAGGGCAAAAACCTTCTCTGCTTTCAATGTAAGTCAATGGAAGAAAGATTTCATTCTGAGCAATTTTGGAGCATTTCTATTGGTCCAATCATCATGAAACTCTCACACAATGTAAAGAACAGCTGCTGAGCATAAACGATACAGAAAAGTAAAAATCACAAAAAAAAAAATGATGCATGTTTTTCATTGGACAGGGATGATCTATCAAACTGAATGACTGCCGCAGCCCAAAAAGCAGTGAATATGTTTTTATCTCTGGCTCGAGCAAAATGCTGAGTAACCTCACAGCTCTCTTTGAAGGACAAGCTGGTTGTGACTGCTGATTTTGGACAAGATATCAGAGGTTCAATCCTCAAATCGTGCAAAAAAAGCGATCTAAGTGTCTCGAGTTGAGGCCAACGGCAAGTTAATGTACACTGTAATACTCAGAGACAAAAGTGGTAAAAGTCTAAATCTCCTTTGATACAGTACAGGCATTCAGAAACAACCCATTAAAGCTGCATATTTAGCCTGTGGATGAAACATGCCCCGTGGCAAAATCCACAGCGTTGAATGAATGCTTACAGTGAGTGGACCCAAATGAACTCTTTACGTGTGAATTCCGCGCTCTAGGGTGTTCATTCACCACTGTAAGAGTCAATTCTTCTACCGTAGGTGATCGGTCACAATGGGAAAAGCACATTTTTTGGATTGAAAGAGTTACTTCAACGCTGTAAGAGTTAATTCAGCTGGAGATTTGGCAATGCAAACACTATTAGTGCTTGTTGGTGGCTTGCGGAGCGGCTGTAGGTGTGGTGGAAGCAGCAGGTCCAGGACAGGCACGGGCACGCAGCGCACCTGAGGGAAAAAAAGAGCCCTCTCACCTGTCTGCAAAATATGATTTTTCTGACAGAGTAAATCCGAACAGGAGCTTGTCCACCCCCGTCACAGGACACGTATTAGCAGGCAGGCAAAGCCAGTTCCAGAAAACAGCTCGTTTTTTTTTTTTTTTTTTTTATGCAATCATTAAAATCCCAAGTTTGGAATTCGAGTCCGAGATTAAGACGTGAAGACATATTTTGTAATACAGGAATAGTTGATTGTGAAGTGTTTGTAAAGTGTCGGTTTCAGGTTGCAGAGAATAACCGAAGCAAAGCTCTGTAAAGCTTGTCATATCCAGGTATATGAATGTGCTTGCTTGAAATTTGCTTGTAGAGAATGGGCTGAAAAGTGGTCAGCTATGTCAAGGTAGCCTGAAACTGGCAGGGGTGGCCTCTTATTCTCCAGGGGGATATTTTTGGTTTGTCCATCTGAATTTACGTGGCCAAATCGTAAGGCAAAATTATTCAGTAGCTGCATGAAATCAATGCACATTTGGATTTTATTTATTCATTTATTCTTATAAATGTTCCTCAGATGAACAGAACGTGTGTTATGATCTCCACATATCACTACATGCTTACAATTTACTGCTGACAGCCAAAAATCTCAGACGCTCTTTGTGTTGTTCTCTAAAAGTGATGTTTCCAGAGCAGATCACTGAAGAGACGCCGTCTGTTTATAGTTTATAGCCCAGATTTGGGGAAAAACGGGTCGACTTACAATAGAAAAACAAAGTTCAGCTTCTTTTATTATAAGGGTTTAAAATGACATCACCGTCTATTAGACTGGAGAGAAGAGCTACAGCCTCACACGACGCCCAGCTTCTGGATGGAGCTTATGGAATATGAACGTTATGAAGAGCGTTTTGGAACCACCGGTGGTCTCAAGGAGTTGTAGAGGTTAAACAAATGAATGATGACCAGCCCTTTTGCGATTATAGATGTCTTCCCAAAACTGACTTCAAAAGAATTGAAGAGGGTGTAGGAAATATGAGCGTTTCCTACTGTACAGGGTCACTGCCGAAGGTCAGGTATGCAGCTGCACGAACTGCGTCAATAATCTCTGATATATTTCTCAGAATGTGGCCCGTTGTTTTGCATTACACACATACTGCGTGACCTTGTAGCCCAAGTTGCATGAGCGACACCCGAAACTTGTATTGCAGTGAGTCGAATGCTTCTTGCTTGACTGTGCGCATGCTGTACGGCGGCTTATGGCTACGTGACCATGACCTCTGTGACCCAACAGGAATGGACTGAATTCACAGGCGGAACGGCACTAAACAAAGCTGAGCTACACAACATAAGATACTAGTCATTTAGACCCGTTCCTTGCTTTGTCGTGAGGGTTTATAGCAAATTCAGGGACGTGTTCAAATGGGTCGACCTTTCATCATCAACCGTTTATTATTGTTATTATTAGTAGCAGTATTTTTATTAGTAGTAATGGTGGTAGTACTTATTATTTCATTAATATAACCTCTAATTATTATCTCATCTAATTATTAAATTATTATCGAATAATTTCATATTATCTTAAATTCCTCCCCGCGACCCTGAGGGAGAAGCGGCTTAGAAAATGTGTGTGTGTTTGTGTGTGTGTGTGTGTGTGTGTGTGTGTGTGTGTGTGTGTGTTCATAGCCTTTTATTATTGGCCTTTTTTCTCCTTTACATCTTTCTAGTAATTATTATTATTCAGTACCTCTTTTATATGTAGCTTCAGCCATTTTTCAAACATAATACAGTCTAGCTGAAATCTTGACGATATCCAGATCATATTGGCAAAGGCAGATTTATGTTCAAAACTATTGGCATCAGACAGATGATTAGATTTGAACAGCACAATATTTGGGCCACACTGGGATGCTGAGTTAAAACGTCAGTATTCTGTTCGTTTTACTGCAGTTGTGAGTCTCTACAAGTAAGTATATTTCTCTGCACGAATCCAGATAGATGTAGTACCGATATCTTGGCCCACCGTTCCCATATCGGTGCATCCCTACTGAAAGCCTTCTGCCATAAATGACAACTTCATCTTTTAGCTTGCCGCACTGTGTTGGGATATGCTTTGATGTGCGTGTAGCTGAAGAAATATACCTAGTGAAACTTACCGATGGCTGGACTGTTGAAGCAAACTGGTGAAGTTGACATCTTACAGTTTTTCACGTCTCCTTTAACTCAACAGCCATGGGCTGAAGTCTTTTCACTCTGGGATTTATGCCCTACTGTTCGTGCGTTTGTCCGTCAGCACCTTCAGTTTATATGGCGCTCTATGAGCGAGCACTTTGTGCCGCACCTGCACCTGCCTGCTAGTACAAATAAGCAGTGCTGGGTTAATGGGCTCAATACGCTGTGGGGTGGAGGACTTGCTACTCTAATAAATGCGCTACATTGCAGGTTGGCTTTATATTGATGCACAATGATGCAGGACGTCAGTTTGAGGTGGTTGTTTTGACATACAGTCACACACTAATCAAAAAAAGAGTTTTTTGAAAGTGATTTGAAAGGTTTCTAAATACCAGATTTCCAAAATTGTGAGCAGAGGACATGAATGTCTTGCGCTGAAGAAGATTTAATATTAATATTTTGCGTTCTGGGAGTGGGCTCTTTAAAATGTAAAATATTTTCACTCATGATTTTGAGATTAGAGTCACTGACCAACGCATTATGGTACACTCTTAGCCAAGGATTCGGTATAGTAGGTCTTCAAAGGACCACCTGGTGTTCCATCAAAGAGAAGAACCATTTAACCATGATCCAAAGATTATTGTGTATTCCAGTGGTTCTTTCTTCTTTCGTGTTCACGCTGATATATATGATCACTGCTTTTACCAAAGAGGCTTTGAAGACGTTATTATTTAAAGTAGCGTAAACTATAATATAATATAATCATAATTTAATTATACTGACTTTTTCATCTCATATACCTTCAACTACTAACAAGAACAACGACTGTGAAATGGCATAAATACGGTGCTCCTTGCATCTAGTCTTCAGTCATCTCTCGGTTCAGATAACTACTGGACGATTGTGTCGTGTTTGAGGGGACGGCCCCATGTCACGCTGCCCGGGACGGAAAGAACAGCGGTTTAACCATCTGCAAAGGACAGTCAATAAATAGTCCGCAGCTGATGAGCAACTCGAGAAGAGAGAAACCCCTAATGTGAAATATATCCTGGCGCCTAACGCGGCTAACACAAATAACACCAGTGACAACAGGTCAATGAAGTTGTGAAAGCTGTGTTGTCACATACCCTCAGTCTTTCAGCGGCCTATTCTAAGGACCCCCAGAACGGCTACTAAAATGCTTCCTTGTCATTTGGTCCGCCAATTGCTTTCTTCATTCAGAAAGTTTAGAAGACTACAGCAGAAGATACTGACCTACCGTTCAAAAGTCCTATGACCAGAACTCATTTGCCTCATGGTCCGGCAGTGCACTGACCTGGAACGAGCCTCTTTTATTAGAGATTTGTCTTTATGTCGATATGGGTCAAGTGGCCCATTAGCACTTCTGTCTCGAGACGTTCCCTCCAGCCAGACCACCAGATGAAAACAAATGAGGGCCTAATTTTTAATACCCCCTTTTGCCATTTTTCCAGTCTTCACATTATTTTTTATGCGCTTCATGGTGCCCACAAAAAGTGCCTGGTTTTGCTCGAGTTCATTTCCCCCCGAAAATAAAACGGTCGCCAGAGCTGGAAATAACCCCTACAGGCCCTTTCTGCACCCAGCAAGCACAAGTAATTGCTCTAATTGCCCCCTACTCCCTCGCTTCCCTCCTCTATTCCTGTGTGTTCCCCCGGCTTCTCCTCAATCCCTCGTCGCTCCTCAGGATCTGCGTTTTATCACGCTGACCGCAAGGCATCGTCAGGATGTGGCATTTAACACCGCTGAGCTTCATGGCTCAGGAGCCAGACTCTGTCCCCAAGATACACATCCATACATCCAAAAGCGTCAGAGTTGTGGAAGTGTTGTGTGTAACAGTTGTCTATATATTGCAAGATTTGTGAGGAACAAGCCAAGGATTTTTTTTTTTTGTTTGTGAGGTTGGCTGGAGATCTATAAGCCATATGCAGCTAATAACTGTGGCCAGTATGATGACAAGTTCCTCAAAATTCAGAGCCTTTAAGGTAGCAACCGAATACTTCCAAGAGACCAAAAATTCAGTGTAATAAATAACATTTCAACATCTACGTAGTCAGGCTTAGCGCCAGTAAACACGCCTGTTCCAAAATCTACAGGGATGATGGGCCATATTCTGTATCCATGGTATTAACATCAGAGCTTTCTGTTAATCATCTCTTTATTAGT
Source organism: Pygocentrus nattereri (assembly GCF_015220715.1). NCBI lineage: Eukaryota > Metazoa > Chordata > Actinopteri > Characiformes > Serrasalmidae > Pygocentrus > Pygocentrus nattereri. The sequence goes on along the minus strand of NC_051231.1, from coordinate 4,762,061 downwards.
AATTACACCCACTTACAACTCACTCTCATTTCTGGATTAAGCCACACCCACCTAAAATAAAAAACAAGGAATCGAAAAAACGCATTGCTCAGGAATCAGTGCTGAAATCACGGGACTGGAAGCTTTTTAATGATATCCAACCCTTTTTAATGAAGTCATGATGTAATTCAACATTATTGTGATGATAAATATCGTGGTACACTTTTCTGAGTTTCGTCACTACATCTAGAGTGTGTTTCCTTAGAAAATCTCGCCAAAATTGTCTAATTTTTTTGTATTTTTACTGCACTTGTTGCCCTAAAGAAACACGCACTGTGTTTCTCTGGAATCTTCATTCAGAAAATATATAGTCTTATAAACGATGTATGGCCAACGGCGGATATGTACGTGAAGACTGTCTGGCATCGGTACCGGCTCACAATTCCCACTTTGGTGCATCCCTGCTGTAAACAATAACAACAACAACCAGTGAATAGGAAATACAAACACTACACCGTAACTAGTAGTTGACTAGATATCAGCCGATTATGCTACTATCTTAGTGTATTATTTATTATCATTTTTGGCTTTTTCTTCTGGTCCTTCCAAAACAGTTTATTGTTGCTGGTGAATTTTGTCCAGCTTGTTTGCAAACCTCAGAAAAACTAATTTCTGTGATACATAATACCATACTGTGAAAATGCCTTCAAGCATTCAAGGATATTTTGGTGCGCTTACCTATAACTATAGTGGATATAGCAGATGGATGCAGGTACAAGCAATGAGGCTAAAAGGTACTGAAAAGAATCCTGGCATGTTGCTTGTGGGAGCATTTCCGGATGTGTTGTTCTTCTGACAGCGCTGGTCCAAGTGGACCATTGTGGTGCTGTACTCCCTTATCTACTCTGGGCTGAGAAGCATCACCATGCAAAGAGCTTGGCATGGACATTTTATGTGAGTGATGGGGCTTAAGTAACGGCTTATATTTAACCAAGAGCAAACGTCTCGACTTGGAGATGTTGGGAGTAGATCCCTGCGATTTCAAACTACCAATTACAGTATTTCTGTTGAAATGTAAGTAAGTGAGGTCTGTTGAAAAACGGATTGCCTTTTCAGCCTCTTTCATACAAGTTTCTGACTTAGAAGCCATTTGGACATTGTTATACACTTCTGAAAAACAATGCTGTCCCTCACGCAATGCTCAGGGGAGAAACTGAGATAACACTGCCCTCTAGAGTTAAAAAGAGATGAGAAAGAGTTGGGTTCACTCTGGTTCAGGCTTGCCCTGAAACTGAAAGGATTAGGTGTAGGGATCTCTGCATGTGTGTCTTGGAGTAGCATGTACGATGGACGTCTTAGATTAGTTGGGGTAAGCTGATAGAGTGAGTCAGAGGGTCACTGTCCTGCATGCTTCTATGATATAGATTGTTCCTCCAAGATATTTCAAAGAACCCGCATTATTTTTGAACAGTGTAAAAGGGTCATTCTACTGAAATCCCCACTTCCACCTCCATAGGAGTCACTGGTGTTACTGATCGTCATTGGTGCTATACATAATAAAGGTAACACCGGAGACGTTTTTAATGAAAAATGCAAATACAAATTGGCTGCTGCAGAACATCAAACCACCTGTTGTCAATCATGGATCATCCACTAAAATATGTAATTTAATCCAGTTATATTTTTTCACAGTTACGTAAGAATAAAGTCGGTCACACCAGTGACGTCAGCTAAAAGCTTCGTATGAGATCAGGAGCTGAATGAGAAAATCTCTGAGAACTGAAAGACAGAGCGGACTCACCATGAGCTTTTCTTCGTAGATCCTCAGAGAACAGGTCAATGGAAGTTGAGTGAGACTTTTATTTCAAAATAAGGGATTTTTGTTACTCGGTAACACCAGTGACTCCTGGGGACCGCAGCTTTACACATGAGTGTGAGGACGAGCTCTTCTGCGGTGCTTGGAATTCAATGGGATTTAAAAACCAATATTGCTGATTTGAGGCTCAAATCAGGCTGTAAAAATGACCTATTGTTTTATTTTAATATCTGAATAAGTTGTGGCCCTAACATGTTTTTTCAAGTGTAATAAACGCTAGGGACGCAAACGGGACGTGTCCCAAACGGGAATGACCCAAAAGCCGGTGATGGCTGGTTAGTTATCAGTCAGATGATATGCCATATGGATCAGCACCTTACTTATTAATTGTCATATTAGCCAGTCCACAGTATAGTCCCTTTTTCTAGGAGAAATGTCATATAATCTCTTTGATGCAAATAATGAATGAATAACTACACTGCTGTAGCTGGTAACTACGGCATTACCCCAGCACAGCGGTTACAGGTTAATATTTATTTCTGCTGCATTGTCTTTATCCTCATCCACATCAAGGCAGTTGTGTTGCTGAGGGCAAGCGGATGTGTGTAAAGCGCTGTGGTCGCTCACACTGCTGGCTAATGAGAAGAAAAAGAAAGGAACGGTGGAAATGAGGGGGAGTGGAACGCATCAGTTCCCCTAAACGTGTCCCGCAGGATGGTGAAATTACTCCACATAAACACGCCTTTCAGCACGCAGTCCTGAGTGCTCAGCGGTGCAGAGCTGAGAAAAATGTAAATATCAAATATTGTTATAAACACAGGCGGCGTGGGGCTTCGCTCTGCGCAGCATACGCGTCTCTATTTGCTGTAAGCAGCTCTGGCAGGTTTTCTATTTACCCCCACCTATTTACTGCCGATATTTCTCCCCAGACAGGAAATGTAAACAGCTGATAGTTTGACGATTCAATAAAACTCGAAAAAGATGCACAGAGAAGTCTGCCTCTCTGCCTCTCTGCCTCTCTGGTGCTCCTCTCGCCCTCTTCTCTGTGTCTTTCATCTGTGAGTACGTCGTCTTCCTTTTCCCGCTCTGAAATTGCTTCCCCGGTCCCGGGGCGCTCCTGTCCTGCACGTTTCCCGCCCGGCTCAACTCGGGAAGAGTTTGTTATTAGCTGATCAGGTGTAGCAGGTAAAACATTCAGACAGGCAGGGCAGCAGCAGGGCTTGACCATATGAACCGAAATTCATATGAAGATATTTTTCATGTAGCCAGTGGTGATATGGTATCACGACGAAGCTCAAAAGAAATATATATAAATCATTTCTTTTTTTAAGCTGTTCAAATCAGAGATGGTTTTTCACCAGTTATTCCCTAATTAAGGAGGCAAACCATCAAAACATGTTATAAAATGGATCATTCCGGTTCTGAAATCTGTCTTTTTAAAATATAGTGATGGGCTACATGACGATATTTTCTCATTATCATGATGACCATTTTTTATTGTGATGCTTTTTGTGCTCCTCTCTCCAAAACGGTAACTTTATTGGAGAAGGAAAATAGTTAACTTTTAATGTAAGTCGATGGAACCAGACGTCTCCAAGTCATTTTGGGCTGTTTCTTTTGGTCCGTTCTTCATGAAATTTACTGACAATGTAAAGGACGACAGGCATTTCAAACTCACTGCCCAGAGTTTTGCCTGTGTTTAAATGTGCCACTGCTAGTGCATCGTCTTGGTGTGTCAGTCGTGATATATGTCATGTATTGTGAAAATGTAGTATAATAAATGTGAAATGTAAAAATGTGAAATTGTGGTATAATAGTGTTGCCATCTCAATCACTATATGCTTGATAAAGTCACTAGTGCACATATCTACCCAATTCTGTACAGCATGAAACGATATTAAGCACACCCTTCATAAGAACAATAATTTGTTTAAACCGAGGGGTTAACACCTATAATATCGCAGTTGTCGGAAGAAAACCTTCTCCAAAATAGTCAGGAAAAAAACCTGCTACGCTTTTAATGTAAGTCAATGGAACCAGACATTTCAAGTCATTCTGGGCTGTTTCTTTTGGTCCGTTCATCATGAAATGAACACAAAATATATAGTTCAACAAGCATATAGGTCAAAAAGCATCCTAATTACTGAAAGGTCTATTACTAGCCTAAATTTAAGAGGACCATAAATGCCATGACTGGGGTTCACTTTGCTGCAGTATCTCTCCGCATTAGAAATTGGAGAACTGCTTTGAAACAACTTGGTATCAAAAACTTGTCAATCATAGCTACTTTGTCATGCCAGTTCTCTCACCAGCATCAGTTAGTCAAAATCTAGATTAGTGACTTTGTGATTAGCAGCTTTCTAAATATCACTAATCTGGCTGTTAGAGCCAGTTCTGATGTGCTTTTCATGACGTTTTGCTAAAATGTCGCAAAAGAGGTCTATAGTCTGGCTTCATTTCCCCAGAACTGATGCCAGTACTGTGCCCAGCAACCAAGAGAGACAAAACTGAGCTGGTTTTGTGTAGAGAAACAGACTCTGGCATCTGTCCGAGTGATCCTCCCTTTCTCCTCCCTTCAGTTTTCCTCTCTTGCCCCCTTCGACCCTTCTGTACGGGATGGTTGCGTGCTAAGCCGCACTGGCCTAAGCCATGTGGAGCCGCTGGCGCTGGGAGGCCAGAGCTGCATAATTCAACACAAACACGTTACAGAGGGAGTGTTGCGGCCCATCTCCAGGTGGGATCTTCTGAAAAAAAAACCCTCCCAGAAAACAACAGGGGCGGCCTGCTCCCCTCCGCTCTGCAGGCATCAAAACATCTCACAGTGCCCCCGTGCCGTTATGTTAACCCTAGTGCGTGGAAGGTGTGGAACAAGTGGAAAAACAAAGCTGAAAAAGACGAGGAGGAACAGAGAGCGAGAGATAAAACGTGAAGCACCACAAACAAGATCCCCCACGTTCCTCCCCAAGGACTGGGCCGGTTTATTCCCACGTGAAAAAGGTCTCAAAGCTGAAGGCGAAATCTCTTTCAGCGTAGTTTATCAGGTGTTTTGTTCCTGGGAGAGTCAGACTTGTTATGAGCTCCAGCATCACACGAGCAGCTGGTTCGGATATTTTCGGCTCTTGTCCGGCTTTGATTTTGTGGAGCAGACCATTTGTCTGTGATCATTATAATCACATGTGCGAAGGGTGGATGAAGACCAGTATGGATGATATGAATTTGTGGGAATCTCTTGCTATTATAAACTACAAAAGCTCTTAAAGGAACAGCTGGGCGAAAATCAAGCATAGCACAACTTGCCCCTCACATCAAACACAGTGAGATATCCAAGCCATGGTGTTACTTAGAAAAACGGACAAAGCCCAAGCTTTAAGATGGAAGTGAATGTACAATGCTAACTTGGGTGAGAGGAACACTGTGCACACTTTTAAAGAGGTCTGCCCAACGCACACCACACATGCCTCCTGCCATGAGACCACACATACTGTAAAAACCGTTGAATCGCTGTTTAACTGGCCTTCGATAGAATATTAACGAACATGCCGAAGGGGCCGTATGAAAGGCAGCACTTGGGCCTAGTCTGGTGGGTGATGTCATGCTGCTTGTCTGGCCGAGATAGAGTCTGCGGAAGAGGACGGTGAAGAAGAGGTTATCAGGGTGGCTGAGTGCTGAGATGAGTGTCTCAGGGATGAGGAGGGTCTGTGTGTGCTATCTACCCCATCCCTGGCCCACAAAATCAGGCCTTGTCAACAGAGAGGGCTAGGATATGACCTGCCCTACCACAAGCTCTTTGGAAAAATTTGAGACTCTGTATGACAAATGAAGCTAGAACATCAGCACAGGACCAATATGGAACAGAGAACCCTATGGGCTAGGCTTGTGCCTATCCCAGTGATGATAAAGCGAACTGCTGCAGTAACAGCCCCCCAGTGACGGTTTAAAAATATTGCCCATTTGTTGATTTATTTTTACAAACCATAGCAAGACACCAGTTTTTCCACACATGACTACAACTGAACTTTTCAATGTGTTGGACAATATGGTACCTTACCTTAATAGCATAGAAGCTGTATAATAATAAATGAAGCTGTTCTAGAAACACAGTTGAGCTTGGACCACAGCGTCAGCTTTCAGACGTCGGACAAAACGGCTTTGAGGAGTAACAGTGAGTGCGTTTACATGCACTCAATATTCCCATCATAATATATATAGGATATCATAATATAGGATATCTGCAATTTTCCGATTATTCAAATGGTGATGTAAACACCACACTCTGACCTAGACATCTGATAAACACTAATCAGATTTCTCAGAGCATGAGAACTCTTACTCGGATTTCTTTCCGATTTCTCAGTCTGCACATGTGCGAGAACAAACGGCGGTACCAGAGATAAGGGAGCAGCGTCGCCACAAGACGCAGCAAAACACTTTGTAGTGCCCCTGAAACCAAACATGAAATAAAGGATTTAAATATTCTTCATCTTCTAGATGATGCAAAGCCGTGGTATAAAACTCGGCTTTATGTCACGTCTTCTTCTGTGAGTTTACTGGCTGGTTACTGATGACTGTCTGACTCATGTAGACTCAGAGTTCCCCCATTATCTGATTACTCAAGTGCATATAAATGCTTTGACTGGATTTCTGACAAAATCTGATTATCTGCGGTTATCGGATTATTAAGCACATATAAACTCACTCAGTGTGATGTCTTACGCTGAGCTAAGACACAACAGGGTTGTACAACATGGTTATCCGATTAAGAGGATTCTGTAACCAGCACAAGCCTAAAGTATGAACTTATGAAGGCGATAGTTTGGCAAAAGAATTGCATTTATGCAATTTAAAAAAATACCATGCTGTTTTTATACAAATGGACAAAAGTATGGAAAAATCAGCCGTCCAGGTAGTTGTTTTACAGTGTGTCATACAGGGCCAGAAACAACATATCGCTGTTGTCGGAAGAAAAAACCTACTATACTTTTAATGTAAGTCAATGGAACCAGACGTCTTTCCAAGTTATTTTGGGCCGTTTCTTTTGGCCAATTCATCGTGAAATTTACATGCAATGTAAAGAGCATCGAGTATTTTCAAATGATGTCAAAAACTGAAAAACAACAAAAAAAAGAGATACAAGGATTTCTTCCGACAACAACGATACGCAAGTCTATCTGATACTGACGCAGTTCTAGACGAGTGTGTCAAGATGTAGACACAGTGCTAATTTGCTGGGTAAATACTTATTAGCTACACAAGCATCTTGGCTCCAGTGCAAAGCTAGAGAGGCAAACTTTGGACACCAAACATGTCTTTGCCTGATCGAGTCCATTTCTTTAATCAACATTAGGATGTGTATCCAAACAGAAACAATTACAGGGAAATGGCGACTGACACACAGCTGCTTCATGCCTTTTATAACTGCGCCTACCTTCACTCCACTAATGCCTGAGTCCAGCCGTTAAGCAGCAGCGCTCTTATCTCGATTACGGACCCCTCTCAAACGATTTGTTTTACCCAGACATCTCCACCCGCTCCCATTAAGGTTTCCAGAGCGAGACGGTTGTTTGGACGGGAAGCCCTAAGTGTGCTTTTGACGAGCTCGTGAAACGGCCTATTTTTATAAGGTGCCATTAAAGGAGAGCTGGACCGGAGCGCGCTCAGCGGACTCTTTCTCTCACGTGTCTCCCTGACCCCTCTGCCCCGGAGGTGAGAGCGTAAGATAATCTTCAGCCACCCCCACCCCCACCCCCATTGTCCTCCTGACCTCATCTGTAGAGCCAAGACTTCCAAGAAGATCCTAGCAGTTCCTCACTGTTTATGTTTACACTGTTTGTGCTTACCAGATGGTTAAACAAACAGATACAGCTATGAAGGGTCGCTGAACTCGTGGAATGATGCTTAAGTTGATCAAGTGCTCTGTTTGCTCAGTTTTGAATTATTTACCACACCATGTGGCTCAGCTTTCTTCCTCCAAGTCCTCAGAGTTTGTGGAGTCATTCTGAAGGATTTAAGGTGCCTCTTTACATCCAACACCGGACAAAAGATTCTCTGTAGTTTAAGGTGCTGGGAACGTTGTTATAAGGGTTTTAATGCTTAAATGTTAACTGTTAATTTTTCATTGCAATTTAATTACAGGAAATACCGAATCATATTTACATTCAATTTACATTCTGAATAAACAGGTTAGAATCCGCACGTCTGATTTTTTTCATTTCTGAGCATCAAACAATGGCAAAAATGCAAAAAACCAAGACTGTATGCACTATATCATGTAATTTTTAGTATATACATGATTGTAGTATATGCTGATTTTCTTTTGTTCTAGTCATAACAGCCATTAAGTACAAATTTATTAATTTATTAATTTTACAGGAGATATTTCTGAGTAAACTTAAGATCCACATAATACTTAAGTCAATGGAAAATAAGTAAAAAACAGGACTTTCTTTAAATTGGAGTGAAATTATTTTTTAAAAGATATATAGACGTTTTGATAGACCACCAAAACTGTCCCCATTAGATGAAAGATCAATCCTTTCACTGTGAGAGGACAACTCAACGCTGTGGGTCTGAAAGGATGTGTAGCTGTCGAGAAACTAGAGGAATGACAATTGCAGATCAAACAAAGAAGCTGCTTATTTTCTCAGAACAATGAACTGAGTCCAGAACTCAGCTTCACTGAATGTGTTTGGAATTGTGAGAATCAGAAATGCAACCAACTTCTAAGACTGAACTTTGGAGGTGTGGAGAAATACTCTGAAAAAGAATGGAAGCCGTGTTGAAGGCATAGAGAGGGCACGTTAAACAGTGGAACGTTTGATATTATGTGCAGATGTTGAGGCTTCTGTCATTATTTGTTTAAAAATTGTGCTGAAATGCTGAAAAATGAATAATTTCTACATAATGTCTGTTTACATGGAAATGGATGGACTAACGCACCATACTGCAAGCAACATTCAATATTCGCCTGTCCATGTGTGACTAACCTACATGCTTTTCTCCCTCTTTCTGTCTCTAAGGTACCTGGCTAAGCTGTCGTCTGTGGGGAGTATATCAGATGAAGAGACGTGCGAGAAGCTGCGTGGGCTGATCCAAAGGCAAGTGCAGATATGCAAGCGTAACGTGGAGGTGATGGACGCGGTACGTAGGGGGGCCCAGTTAGCCATCGACGAGTGCCAGTACCAGTTCCGGAACCGGCGCTGGAACTGTTCCACACTGGAAACCGTCCCTGTCTTTGGCAAGGTAGTCACGCAAGGTGAGTCCTGATGTGTGGGCAAGAGATTGGTCAAACAGGACTTTGGTCTTTACCTGGGATTAGGTTCATTTTTGATTCTGATTTCTTCTCAATACATATGTCTCACCGCTCTGGACCCCCTCTACAGATAGTAAGTGGTTAGAGCAAGATAAAAGATGCACTCTTAACACTCTGAGCACCTCCTTGTTTCTACGCTCATTGTCCAGTTTATCAGCTCCACTAACTGTATAGCTGCACTCTGTAGTTCTACAGTTACAGACTGTAGTCCATCTGTTTCTCTGATACTCTTACCCTGTTCTTCAGTGGTCAGGACCCCCATGGACCCTCACAGAGCAGGTACTATTTGGGTGGTGGGTCATTCTCAGCAGTGCAGTAACGCTGATGTGGTTGTGGTGTGTTAGTGTGTGTTGTGCTGGTACGAGTGGATCAGACACAGCAGTGCTGCTGGAGTTTTTAAACACTGTCCACTCACTGTCCACTCTATTAGACACTCCTATCTTGTCGGTCCACCTTGTAGATGTAAAGTCAGAGACGACAGCTCATCTGCTGCTGCACAGTCCTCTAGTCCTTCATCAGTGGTCACAGGACGCTGTTGGCTGGATATTTTTGGTTGGTGGACTGTTTTCAGTCCAGCAGCGACACTGAGGTGTTTAAAAACTCCAGCAGCACTGAAGAACAGGGTAACAGAGTATCAGAGGAACAGATGGACTACAGTCTGTAACTGTAGAACTACAGAGTGCAGCTATACAGTAAGTGGAGCTGATAAAGTGGACAATGAGTGTAGAAACAAGGAGGTGGTCAGAATGTTATGCCTGATTGGTGTATACTATTAAAATAACAATGGAAACTGTATGGAGTGAAGAGCGGAGTATAATCATTAATGAAGTCATAATTATATAAGAGCTAATAGGAACAAAATAACATTATTGACCAGTTAACCAAATGTGGTGAAAAACTGATTTTGCTCCTGTTTTTGATTGCATTCTGTGAAAAATATGCTCTTTATTTTACTTATTGTTTTCGTAATAGGCACCAGGGAGGCTGCTTTCGTGTATGCAATCTCTGCTGCAAGCGTGGCCTTCGCAGTGACCAGGGCCTGTAGCAGCGGGGAGCTGGAGAAGTGCGGCTGTGACCGTAATGTACACGGCGTAAGCCCCGAGGGTACGATAAAAAAAACGTGGAATTTCTAGTCAGCTACACAGCCACAGTCATAAACCATGAAGGCATTTATCATAAATATAAATGAATAAACTATTGCAGAGTTATTTTAGCATCTAACGTATCCCACTGTTCGAATCTCCCTCTATCACTTCAGGCTTCCAGTGGTCAGGGTGCTCTGACAACATTGCCTACGGAGTGGCCTTCTCCCAGTCATTTGTGGACGTCAGGGAGAGAAGCAAAGGCCAGTCGTCCAACAGGGCCCTTATGAATCTCCATAATAACGAGGCAGGGAGGAAGGTAAGAGCCAGGGAGTGCTAATTGGACGTCATTCCAAGATCATTAGTAAGGCATTTGAATGTCCAAAAACAAGCAGGCTCAAAATGTTTCTCTACTGAGCGTAGAAATGCATCTGCATGTATTTGGAATTAAAAATCAGTCTGAATTAATTATAATAAGCAAGTATTGACATTGGAATTCTGGACCAACACCTTTATCCGTTATTTTTCTTCTGTCCCTGTACCTTTTTGTCAATGTACATATATAAGCATCACTTGAATTAGCTTTTCAGAGAGGGCATTTGCAGTTGCCCCAAAAGGTATTTGGACTCTTTAACTAATGGTAAACTTTCCCAGAAGAGAAGCTTATAGTGGTTGCTTTTTATTGGCTCTGGCGACTTAAAGATGATTCTCCTAAAATGCCTTAGGAGAAATAGCGTTAGACATAAAAGTGGCATGAAATAAAGGAGAGATGGAAGTTTAGTTGCACACAAAGATGAGTAATCCAAGAAAATGTATTTGATTTCAAAATGATTTATTTCACTTTTAAATCATCACAGATCAGTGCAGTGAACTGTAAACGGTGTAAATGAGCATAAAGTTTATTATGTAATTTTATGAGGTCTCAGTCTGAACCTCCTCCAGCTTTACGGACGACATCAACACCACAGTCAAACTCATCCCAGACTGGATTGAGCGTGTCGGGCGTCGCTGCTCTCACGGCTCTTTCAGTGGGATTTCGGAGATCATCCAGTGCTGTGGAACCAACGACGAACGCTCTGAGCTGTTGGAGCTTCACTGCCCACGAAAATCACACAGCACAGTTCTGACGGATTCACTCTTATTGACGTGGTGAACGCAGAACGCGCTGCTCTGGGGTCTCAGCTCCTCTCAGACTGAAGGGAGCCAGTCAGAAACTCTATGACCGCCTCTTTCAACTGGGTTGTGATTGGCTCCCAGGCGCCTCACGGTTTAAAAATACAGTGCTTTGAAATCGGATGAATCTTTTTTGAATCACTCTGTGTGACTGCTGTGGTCTTTTTCTCAGGAGTAAGACCTGAGCAGCAGGAGAGACGTAAGAAAAAGTCTCCGTTGTCTTTTCATCCGATCTCATTGTTGTCTGGGAGAAACCACAGAGATATTAAAGAGATTTTTAAAGAGGTTTTTCTTTAACTTACTTCATAAAATGTTTAAAGTCTGGGGCTTTTCTGTGAGCTTGTGTTTACTGCAGATATGATTTTAAAGGAGCGGCCAATGTCACCTTGAAATCTGAACTGCCTTTAGAGGGAAAGGGGTTTCACTCTCCACTCCCTAACCAACCTCCCCAAATCCCCCTCCCCACTCACACATTAACATTGCCATCCTTTTCCACCCTTGACCCCTGGTAATATTTTCTAGATCTGCCACTGGTTGATTGAGTATTGGCAAACATGTCCAGATACTTTTTTGGGGGCCGCTGTATGTAGAACGTTACAAACGCAGTTATTTTAGCCTAGTATCCCACACTGTTAGAAATAAAGGTTCTGCGCAGGTACATTTTTCAATATTTTCAGGATGTTCCCTCAAAGGTCCAGCAGTGGGTTTAAGGTCTGATTGTGATCCTTAAATCAGTTCCTCCAGGTGAAAAGTTGGTATTTGTACCTTTTCATAGACGAATATTTTAAAACAGAGCAGTAGAATAAAAGCCTGGAGGCGAGGCGGGGTGTGTGGAGTCAGTCCAGCTTAGAACAGATCATTTCAGTGGATTATGGTTCAGTTATGTTCCCTGACTAAAGGCACTGAGATGGACCCTTGAGGGTCCCATCCCATTGACAAGAGGGGAACTGCCCCAGTGACTGTTTCATACCTTTTTTTCTGAGAGTGCAGTGCCGTCTAAACCTGCTGCTTTTACAATAAATGTATCATCAGGCAACAGTTTGATATTACACAGTCCAGTGCTGATATGATTCTTTTATCATTGAGCATCCCTTAAAATAATATTCGGTAAAGTATGCAGTCATTCTTTAAGCCAAAATAACATTTTTGGCCTACTGTCAGTTGTGAAATTTATCCATAATTTTCTGTTGGATCCTAAAGATTTACACCCGTATCCTCTATTCCCAGGCGATTCTGAACAACATGCGAGTGGAGTGTAAATGCCACGGTGTTTCCGGCTCCTGCGAGGTGAAGACCTGCTGGAAGGCCATGCCGCCGTTCCGCAAAGTAGGCAACGTCATCAAGGAGAAGTTCGACGGCGCCACGGAGGTAGAACAGCGCAAAATAGGCACCACGAAAGTGCTGGTGCCACGGAACTCGCAGTTCAAGCCGCACACGGACGAGGACCTGGTCTACCTGGACCCCAGCCCGGACTTCTGCGACCACGACCCCCGGACACCGGGCATGCTGGGAACCGTAGGCCGCTACTGCAACAAAACTTCAAAGGCCATCGACGGCTGCGAGCTGATGTGCTGCGGCCGGGGCTTTCACACGGAGGAGGTGGAGGTGGTGGACAGGTGCAGCTGCAAATTTCACTGGTGCTGTTACGTCAAGTGCAAACAATGCCGCAAGATGGTGGAAATGCACACGTGCCGGTGATCCACTTCCACCCTCCTTCAACTCCTCCCCTGCGGAACCTTTCTCAGAACGACTCCCTCTTTCCCTGCCACCTCCTTAAACCACCCTGGGAAACCAGATGAATACGAGAAAAAACGGGGGAAGACAGACATTCCCGATCACTTCACACATCGTTAAAAGAACATGTCATACATGGGACGTACGAGTCTAGGGGCAAATAGAGTTGTTTTTTATTTCGAGTCCCACTTGAGAGTATTTTTCTCTCTGTCTCTTTTCTTTTTTTATTGTGGTTGCTCTCTTATTTTTATACTTTTTAACTTATTGGAATCAGAGAGCGTGAATTATTAATGTGACTTGCTCCGAGGGGAGTGGTACGGGGTAGCAGAAGGCCGACGGACCATTGAGAAACGGTGGGGTTTTGAGGGAGATGAGTTGTTAAGTGGAACTGGGGGGTAAAGTACGACCCCCTCCCATTGCTGATGCTGCTTTAGGATCTCATCTGGAGTGATGGACATCAAAGGATATCTTTAACTGACTTCTAGATTGAGGAACATTACATGGAGATGCAGTCCAGGTGTACATTATTGTTTTTTGTTGTTTTTTTTTTTTTTCTCTCTCGTCAAAAAATGAACAGTAGCATTTTAGATATGTATGTGGCCATGATGCTGCTTCAGAAATCACTCACAAATACAATGTACAGCATTGGTCTTTTATATAAATATATATATATATATATATATATATATATATATATATATATATATATATTGAGATATCGAGGAGCTCCTCCTCTTCCATAGGGAAGCAAACCAACTTTAAAAACACAAAAAGACTACAAATGTTCCACCTGAGGAGCGGAGGAGTGTTAAATCTGATCGGTTAGAATATCATGGTAAGCATGCCGTCGGCACAGATCTGCAACCATGTTTTCCGAAATACGATAAACGGATCGTTCACTTGCAGGTGGACGTGGTTGGACCATGGATACTGTGCACGGTGACTGCAGCACTTTTCATCTCCAGATGCACATACTACAAACAAACGAAAGCCCAGAGCATTCCCTGTTCCATTAACGTGAGGCAAAGTGACCGAATTATTTATGACAACTATGTACGACTACCATAATTCCAAGTTTTCTATAATACAACCATGCTATCCAGTATGCTTCTAAACAAACATAACTCTGTAAAAGACTTATACACTGAAGAGGACTATACTGCATATGAATGTATGTCTAATTGAAATATATGCCATGTGAAAGACTGATGCAACTGTTGCGTTTCTTCAAGCTGTGGTGAGAGGAGAATTTCCATTGTAACAATACTGGGCTCCTTGCATTAACTACAGTATCGGTTGTTTGTTGTCTTTGGTTGGTTTGGTTAAACCTGTAAAAAAAAGAAGGAACAAAAGTCTCCACGTTGTAAAATTTCGGTTTCACACAGTCTGAGTTATGAAGAGCAGACTCGTCCTCAGACATACCACACTGCACTGTCGCCACCATAAACGTATTCATGTTATCCAGGCCGTCATAAAAGCTCTCATAAATGTCTACAAACAGTAATTAGCTTTAAAGGAATGGCGCAGCAAACAATCACATTTACACAATTTTTCCCCCTTATCCCAAACGGACTCGATCTGCCGAGACACGTTTGGTGTCTGAAGTTTGTCCTTTTGTTTTGTACTGGAGCTACGAGGCTGAAGTTGAAGAACAAGCTTGTACCCCATCAGTATAGCAGCTAGAGAACCACACAAGCAAGTCTGAGATTATTTGACAGCTCAACACAGTTTGGCAGTTTCATTGGTTTGTATTTTTATTTCGCTGCTGCTGGAAGAAAACCTTGTTTCAGTTTTTGACTTACATTATACTGCCACAAGTATTCGCCCGTCTGCCTTCACACACATATGAACTTGAGTGACATCCCATTCTTAATCCATAGGGTTTAATATGGTGTCGGCCCACCCTTTGCAGCTATAACAGCTTCAGCTCTTCTGGGAAGGCTTTCCACAAGGGTTAGGAGTGTGTTTATGGGAATTTCTGACCATTCTTCCAGAAGCACATTTGTGAGGTCAGACACTGATGTTGGATGAGAAGGCCTGGCTCATAGTCTCCACTCTAATTCATCCCAAAGGTGTTCTATCGGGTTGAGGTCAGGACTCTGTGCAGGACAGTCAAACTTACTCCAGAGAACATGTCTCCAGTTCTCTAGAGTCCAGTGGCGGCGCTTTACTCCACTGCATTCCACTCTTTACACTGCGCTTGGTGATGTAAGGCTTGGATGCAGCTGCTCGGCCATGGAAACCCATTCCATGAAGCTCTCTATGCTATTCTTGAGCTGATCTGAAGGCCACATGAAGTTTGGAGGTCTGTAGTAATTGACTCTGCGCTCTATGCCCCTCAGCATCCGCTGACCGCTCTGTCATTTTACGTGGCCGACCACTTCGTGGCTGAGCTGCTGTCGTTCCCAATCACTTCCACTTTGTTATAATCCCACTGACAGTTGACTGTGGAATATTTAGTAGTGAGGAAATTTCACGACTGGACTTGCTGCACAGGTGGCGTCCGATCACGGTACCACGCTGGAATTCACTGAGCTCCTGAGAGCGACCCATTCTTTCACTAATGTCTGTAGAAGCAGTCTGCAGGCCGAGGGGCTCGGCTTTATACACCTGTGGCCATGGAAGTGATTGGAACACCTGAATTCAATGATGTGGATGGGCGAGTGAAAACTTTTGGAAATATAGTGTATTTCAAAAATGCTTGTTGCTCTTTACATTATATGTAAATTTCATGATGATTGCACCAAAAGAAGTGACCCAAAAAAATTCTGGTTCCATTGACTTACATTAAAACGAAAGTGTGTTTTTTCCTCTAAAGTTGCCATTTTGGAGATACAAGGTTTTCTTCCAACAGCAGTGATTTACTTTCTTATTTTGTTTTTCAAGTTCCATTTAGTTTCCGTTAGATTTAACGGCACAGTAACAATTAGCACAGCATCTTTATGCACTGAAAACACAAAAAAGTTTTTTTTTTTAATCAAATACTATTTAGTTTCAGTTTGTTTACAGTGGACTTTACAGTTTTCATTAATTTGTTGTGTTCCTGTTTTGTTTTTTTATTAACCACTTATAACGGCAGCATGGTGGCACAGAGGGTAGCGCTGTCACCCCATTGCGAGAAGGGCCAGGGTTCTTTCTCTGTGGAGCTTGCATGTTCCCCCCGTGTCTGTGTGGGTTCCCCCTCACAGTCCAAAGACATGCAGTCAGGCCAGCTGGACACACTAAACTGCCTCTGAGTGTGTGAGTGAATGTATATCGCTGCTGTCGAGAGAAAACCTCGTATCTCCAAAATAGTAACTTTGCAGAAGAAGGAAAAAACCTACTTTACTTTTAATGGAAGTCAATGGAACCAGACGTCTTTCCAAGTCATTTTGGGCCGTTTCGTTTTTACAAACAAAGAGCAACAGTCATTTTTAAATTCCGTCAAAAACAAAAACGGACATATGAGGCTTTCTCCTGACAGCAGCGATATGTCTGTGTGTCTGCCTGCCCTGCGATGGACTGGTGGCCTGTCCAGGGTGTTTCTGGCCTTCTGCCCAGTGACTGCTGGGACAGGCCCCTGCTCCCACTCTGACCCAGAAGGATAAGTGGCTTAGAACGTGTGTGAGTGTCTAATCACTTACATTTATTCGTTTTTTGGAATATTTGTTAATAAGCTACTAGTTAGTGGCAAAACTAAAGCAAACATCAGACACGGCACACGTCTTGGCTGAACGAGTGCATTTGAAATAAGTGGAATATTTTTTAAAATTGCGTTGATTTTTAGCTGAAATGTAGCCCATTGACTGAGGGAAGGTTAATTGCCCCTTTCAGTCCTCCTAGCACAGCTGCCTGGTGACACAGCCTAAACTGCATCTAGCCAGCCATGCCAGCCTGCCAAGAATAATAAATATTTATAGAAACTATGTGTGGAATAATGGCAGGAATGAGGGATGTTACCACACGTATGTGCGGCAGCTCCGAAAAATCTGTTCTCGCTTCAGCGTCTCCACCGACCCGCTGTAAGTGCCCAGCGGGGCTTTTTATAAGTGGATTTTCCCGGCATGCTTTGAAAACAGAGGACAATGGGGTCAGCTGACACCATTTCGGCTGGATAAGAGGAATATACGCTTATATAATATGCCAGGTTTAGTCAGCAGTCTGACAGGATAGTTCACCTAAACACAACAGCAGAATCAGCTACAGTTAACAACAGTGTACGCTGCCTGTCAGAAGTTTGAGGACACCTACCTTTCCAAAACGATGGTTTGTGATACTATAATGAAAGACTAACCAGTTTCATTCAGAAGAAGAGGATGTCACATGCAAATATTTGTGCCAGTGTCTTGGGAATAACAACACTGGCCACCCAATCTTATCCCCAGCACTCTAATCTTTGGGCTAAAAGAGTTTCAATATCGCTGCTGTCGGAACAAAACCTCGTATCTCCGTATTTGTCGTTTTTCAGTATTTGAAGGCCTCTTGCTCTTTAACATTGTGTGTAAATTTCATGATGAATGGACCAAAAGAAACGACACAAAATGACCTGGAAAAAAGTCCATTGACTTACATTAAAAGTAAAGTATGTTTTTTCCTTCTTCTGTAAAGTCAACATTTTGGAGATACAAGGTTTTCTTCCGACAACAGCGACATGTGTTTAACAAGAAAACTGACAAATCATTATTAAAGTATTTACTCTTCAGGGAAGACACTTTGATGAAAACCAGTGTTGAAGCTAAATACATACAAAGTATTAGGAAACAGACAAAACCTTTGCAGATATTTTCTCATGCTTAATTTTTAACCCCAGTGTGGTGTTGATGTTTGTTACTCAGTGGTCTGGTGGACCCACCACATTATTGGTCTTTAAATCGATACGACCATAACAGTTTACGTAAAAGTACCAGATGTTTGAAATATCACACGTGTTGAGCGTAGGGTTCTCCTTTAGCAGCTGTAGCCAGTCAGCAGCCTGTCCATGTAGTCCACCCACATACAAACATACACACAGTATAACAGCAGGCCATGTAGGAGGAGAACAGAGTGAAGGACACAGCATCCCCACACTTTCACTCCCCGTGGGTTCAGCCCAGCACCACATGTGTAATATAAATGTGTGGGGGGTGAACAGAGTGAAGGCACTGAAAATGGGTTATTTTATACGTTCTTCACAGAAAATGAGCAAAAGCCAAGAATCTGAGGTTAAAATAATAATAAATCACATCATTTTTTCTTTTGGTGAACATTGAAAACGGGTCCCACAGACCTGAACACCACACAAGGGCTGAGATAAAAAAAAAAAAGAATATCAAACATTTCTCACAAGATGTGTCCTTTAGACAGTGATGTAAGAGTTAGAACCCACACAGACACTCAATCTACCTATACATTTAGACAAATCTATAAAATCAATCTGAATCTAATTTGATTCTACTACCACGCTTTAAAATGAGCTACAGTGAAGCACGTCACTTCAGCTGAGAATGTAAATGGAGGATATCGCGCTGAAACGGCTCAACTCAGTTACCGCACAGAAGTAATTATATAGCTAACGTCACACAACGTGACGGTGGTAATTCAGGCTAGATTCATGTAAGACGGCATCAGATTTGTTCTGGTTTTCCCCTTGGATATCTGATACAGACCCTGACTGAAACCAATATTCCATCATTACCAGAATGCATCTCCAAAATGATAACTTTTCATGAGAAGGAAAAAACCTACTTTAGTTTTAATGTAAATCAATGGAACCAGACTTCTTTAATACGTGATTTTGGACCATTTCTTTTAGTCTATTCATCATGAAATTTACGTACAGTGTAAAGGGCAACAGGTTTTTTCAAATTATGTCAAAAATCGAAAAACGACAAAAATGGAGATACGAGGTTTTCTTCTGACAGCAGCGATATCCTGTCTAAGCCGTGGCTGGAGAGAAACGTCGTCAGCTGGTGTTCGCCAAAAAATGGAAGTAGGTCTTAAGGCGTCATGTTCTTTCTGAAAAAAATGTCTGACCCATTTTTACATCCCCTTATTGCACAGGACTCGTCAAACACACAGGCCCCTCCTCACAAACACACAGGCGTCATCTTTCACCCACAACGTGTCCAAGTGTGTAACAGCTTTATTGTTCTAAGGTAAAAGTGGAGCAGGTAGATTCCACCTTCTGGCATTCTTCCAGCTAAGCTGCCTCTTTTAGTTCAACTTCCAGTCCCGTGCGAAAGTCTTACGCATCCAATATACATTTTCAAAATCTATTTATTTGTGTAGTTTGTGTTTATTTGCTGAGAAAAGTGTTAATATTTGAATATACAAATATATAGAATATTAATGAATAATTATATATATATATATACTCTCCAGCCACTTTATTAGGTATGTTAGTATTTTATGCTAGTAAAAGGCTGGACCCCCTTTTACCTTCAGAACTGCTTTAATTCTTCATAACAGACTTTCACCAAGGTGTTGGAAACGTTCCTCAGAGATTCTGGTTGGTTATTTGAGTTCCTGTTGCCTTTCTATCATCTGGAACCAGTCTGCCCATTCTCCTCTGACCTCTCACATCAACAAGGCATTTTCGTCCACACAACTGACCGCTCACTGGATGTTTCCTCTTTTTCGGACCGTTCTCTGTAAACCCTAGAGATGGTTGTGCGTGAAAATCCCAGCAGATCAGCAGTTTCTGAAATACTCAGACCAGCCCGTCTGGCACCAACAACCACGCCACGTTCAAAGCACCTTAAATCCCCTTTCTTCCCCGTTCTGATGCTCGGTCTGCACTTCAGCAAGTCGTCTTGACCACCTCTACATGCCTAAATGCATTGAGCTGCTGCCATGTGATTGGCTGATTAGCTATTTGTGTTAACAAGCAACTGAACCTAATAAAGTGGCCAGTGAGTGTATATAAATAATAAACAGTGATTTCCAAGCCTCTCCTCGAGGAAGTCCAGTATTATATGTAGTTAAAAAGCAGCTCCTGGTTTGACCAATCAGTGCTTCAGTAAATTGAGCTCATGATGTAACTGATGATATTAACGAGTCTCTGTGGCGGCTGTGAAGGAAAAATATGGACCCGAGAAATTCTTGTTACTTTTTATTGTTATGTTTATCTGAATTATGAATGCGACTTTATTCTAATGTATACTGTGATAAACTCACTGCTGAGGAAAATTGTTTAAAAATCTGATTAGACGCCTAAAACGTTCACACAGTACTGTACATACAGCAGGCCATCGAATTGCTTGGGCTGCTTCACTCAGGATGACAAAGAGCGGATTTCATTTCAACTGTACTGTTTTCAAAAACAGACCGATTTCTACGGTGTACTTAATATTTTGGACCAACAGCGTCTCACGAGCATATGGCTTCCAGAAGTGCTTTTACAGTCCTTTTTCCCCATCCCTAAGGCCTGGCTCTAATAAGCTGCAATGATGCTTGGGATTATGGGAGGGGGATGGGTGGTTTGAAAAGAGGAGACAGTTGTCTGTTATTTTGGACGGCAAAATTAAAATTAAAACAGGGGGCATCTCTGTGGACCCTGGCTGGGAAAATCACAGAGGAATCCTCTTAATACCAGCACATCCTGTGTTTGTGCAAGTACTGATATTGGGGGCCCAAGCACCGCAGCTTGGGTTCGGTGCTGAGGTCTCCAGCCAGCTAAATTATTTGGAGAGATACGGCCAGGACTTGTTATTGGGAGACTGTTGACCACTTTATCGTATTTGCTCAAGGTCAGATAACTTTGGGGGGGGGGGGATTGAGACGGAATGGCTAGTTGACCAGGACCCCAGGGTTTCTATTCAAGCATCCTGCACATTTTAACCAAATTTCAGAAAAGCTGCTGAAAGAAAATGAAAATTAATTAGTGTTTTTGTCGATTGGGGCAAATTGCACGACACTTTTGACAGGAATCTGGCTCCCAATGCAGGAATTCAAATCTTTATTAGCTGTTGGTAAAGTGGTTTTGGCAGCCCCACATTAACTGTACATGGCAGTAGCTGTAACAGTCCAGAAACACTGGACGGAGCGGGTAGAAGCCAAGTTAATGTGGGCTGCAGTCACAGTCCCGCTTCACTATCACCCCTCGAACCCCTGCAAACAACTCTGAGAGGACATAAAACCAAACTTTAAATCCTGGTTGCGTTTCCTCTTTGCCAATAAACCAACTTCGCATCCAAGTGTATCTTCTCATCCATCTTTCCCTCCACATTTTCAAAATTCTCATGAATGAGCTGGAAGGAAAACCCTCAGTGTGTAAGTGCACACAGACCTGAAATGTGCTAGAGGGAGCCTTCACTTCGAGAAACACAATCCCGTCAACAGAACGGCCCTGTCACCGCCTCTTTGATGGAAATACCACACAGTAATTTAATATTTGTAGAGGCTTTTCCTGGGACATAACATAATTATCAACCTACAATTCAATAAAGGAGCTCAGAGAACGGGGGCTTTAGCCTTTCAGCTACTTTTAATATGACTTGGTCTCTGGAGTCGGCACTGAAACCTTTGTTTGATTAGGCGAGGACATGAAAGCGTACAGCAACTGGCTGGCTGCTGAACCTTTTTTTTAGAGCTATTCTGGAATTCCTCAGCTCCAAGTTGATTGTGGCGCATAATCAAAAATATTGTGATGTGCAGAGCTAGAGCACAATACCTGACAGGTATGTGAAAAGCAAAACTAATACGACAGTACAGCTGGCTTCTGGGGCCAATCCCATTTCTCCCCTTGCCCCCACCACTGAGCCCTTAGCCCTCTGTTTTGCGCGTTCGTGTCTTGGTAGTAGGGTGACCCAATTCTTGATGAGATAGAGGGGTAGGGTGAAGAGTTAGGGCTACATGGCCCTCTTTGAGGCTCCAAACAGAGCAATATGCTTTCCCATTCCACCTTAAATAGTCCAGCAGCTCTGATGCCTGAAGCACCAGAATGTAACTGCTGCACGAGGAACGGGAATTTTTTTTTTTTTTTTACCCGATTTTCTACCAAATTTAGTCATCTCCAATTCCACCCACTAGTTGGGCCTCCCCCAATCACACGATGCTATCAACGCTAGGAGGGCGAAGGCAGCACAGGCTTCCTCCGAGACCTGTGAAACCAGCCACCACTTCTTTACGAACTGCCGCTCACGCAACGCCAACCGTCAGATCTGTTACGTCAGCTAACAGACGCCTGCGCTGACTAGTATCGTGTTGAGTGATGGGGGGAGAAGGGGGGCCATCCTACCCACCCAGAGAGAGCGAGGCCAGTTGTGGTCTCTTGGACTCCTGGCTACAGACGGCTGCAGCATCACAAGGGATCGAACACGCGATCTCGATGACAGGACCAACGCTTAGACAGTTGTGCCACTCGGGAGCCTCAGGAACGGGAATATTCACACAAGAATCTGGTGAATATCTGACTTCAGCTTCATATCACTGAAGAATTAGCAGTGGGCGATAATAAAGAGCTGTCTTATAGGCCCTCTTTGAAGGCATACGATTCCCTAAATGTAACTAAAGTCCAACAGTGAGGAACTTATCCCTTCTCTGCTGTCACGGAAGACGGGCAGGGTCGCCTCAGAGCAGCGCTAGTAGCTGTTAATGACAATGTGTTTTGTTTTTTTAAATTTTGAGGGTCCCATTTCACTGGGCAAGGTTTCAACCACTACTCCTCATAACTCAGTTCTAAGTGGTTAGGGTGACACTTGAAAACAAGGAGTAAGGTAAAAGACGAAATGGGATTGGGCCTTGGAGTCTGTAGTAATAGTGCCAAATGTCCTCTTTGGCCTTCAAAAAATCAGGAAAACAACATCTGTACATCTTCAATTGCCAGCTGTCATCACCAGATTACAACGGCACACATTTAACAGACTTCTATGATAAGCACGTCACTGTTTTCATTACAAGCACCCTTTGCTTAAACATCTAGGACCCAACAATTTGGCAAGAAATCAGTCAAACTACATCTTCAGTAGACAGAACATCTGATGGTACTTGCAGACCTGTTCCTTTACGTTCCACGCCGTTCCTTCATGAGAGAGAGCATGTGGAGAAAGGGTTAAGGCTGCTACAGGTTGAGAGCGGTAATACCTGGCCTGAAACACAAAAAGAAAAAGGATAAGGAGGCCTAAAGTACTCCTCTTTCTCCTCCCAAGCCTGCTTCAGAACTCACAGATCTCCACCAACATACTTCTCATATTAAAAGAAAACAAGTTACACAAATGAGACAGATGTTTCTTGTTTGTGATGACAGTTGCAATACCCCCGCCCCAACCTTCATCCAACCCCCCCTCCACCCTTCGCAAAGCACCAGGTTGTGCAACACACAAGAGAGGCCCTCAGAAAACCCAACACTAAACGCCTCTATGGAACAAAGCCAAGTGAAGACTGCTGCCGTTTGCCGTAAAGGTCAAGCTTGTGTTTGGATGATGAGGATTTCCTCCCTGAAATCCCTCCACCTTTCCCACTCAAAAGTGCTCAGGTGAGCCAAACTCCCAACCTTACTGGCGCAAGCAAATTAATGTTGAGGCTGCTTTTTGTGAAACTCCAGATATGGCTTATTAAAATCTCCCAGAGACGCAGCATTTACAACACATTATAAAGTGTGATTAGAGGGTCCAGTGCATGTAGGTGGCAAACTACACTTTTAATCCTCCTTCATTCTCGACAGCTCAACCTGGTGGACCCGTTCCCAGGTGGCTACTGTCCCGGATAGGAAATCCTACCTTACCTCTAGTGTTGCCTTGTTTACTGCACAGAAAACTGAATATAAGCCATTGCCCAAACTCCTAGGCCTGATCCCTTGGCCCTACCACTTAGCCCTTAGTGCTCTGTTTTGCGTGTTCACCCTAGGGGTAGGGTGTCCCAGTTTTTGTTGAGATAGAGGGGTAGGGCGAAGTGTTAGAGCTACATGGCCCTCCAAACAGATTGTTATGAGAAAAAAAGAGAAATGGGCAAGATGGTTGCGCGAGCGACCAAAGAAACCCACACCTGTGAGAATTTTCTCCGTTAAGAAATTATAACTATCGTATTATCTGAGTTTAATGTCGCTTCAGTGTATTTTGGTCGTTTTCTACATAACAAGCATTAAAAAAAAATTTCTCAGTAGCTAGCTAGCTAACTTTCCCGTTCCACCTTAAATTGTCCAGCAGCTCTGACGCCTGAAGCACTAGAATGTAACTGCTGCATCATTTAAGGTGGAACGGGAAACATTGAACAAGAAGCTGGAGAATATCTGACTTCAGCGTCGTATCACCAAAGAATTAGCGGTGGGTGGCAATAAATAATTGGAGTTTGCCCTTCAAGACAGCCGAAAGTTGTGAACAAGTGTGTAAACGTTACGTCACAAGCCTGAACTTTATATTCCATCGTGGGCATCTTGAATAATTTGTGCAGACGTTGAAGCGAGCCCTTGATCTTGCTGGGGCAACCCCTTCAATGCGGAGTATTGTTTGAGGCATGAGCCACAAGAATTCTTCAGCAATGGCTCATCCATCGAGAACTGATATGTGAGGCCTTGCCTGATGCATGTGCTCTGGCTTGGCGGTCAGGAATCTAAATTTGCAGCCACATATCCGAACAGTGATTCAACTGCTAAACTGGTAAAGGTGGGAGCTTTCCATGCAAGCTAATATTGCGCCCGGCGACAGAGGAATCTGAGGACACAGGTGCGGAGAATATTATGATAACATTACTCAAGGACCAAAACGGTAAACTCGTGTGACCGCAGAAAGGAACGGCAAAGGGGTTAACAAGTACACGACTCCAGCACCTGAGATTCCTCTTGAGCTAGAATCCTTCCATCCACCTGTACTTTGGATCCATGCTGGCATTACTAAGTTTGGACATGGTTGTCCTGTCCATGTTGTGGTTGCACGGCCAGTGAGTGCAGCTGCTTGGAAGGCGGGACGAGCTGTCAACACGCGAGTAGTGGTTCTGAGTCGGACACCTTGCACACCTGTAGAGTGTCTAATTCGGCATGCGGTGCTCGGAGGAGACGGCCCGTGGATGAAACACATGTATCCGTAAGCCGCAAAGTGAGTTACTGTGTCATAATAAGCCGTGCCGAGGCATGGCAGCCGTCACCGTTGGCTTCCCTGCTGTTAAAACAACGCTCTTGTGCTGAGGGCGCTCATGCTGGAGTTGGCTAGCAGCCACGTGCTGAAAGGGTGAGAAATGCACTAAGCAGGCCCAGCTCTGGATCTGCTTCTTCACCATCAGGCCTTCAGAAAAAAACAACTTTCAGTGAAAATCACGTTCTTCATTTTAACAACTGATCAAATTATGACACTTGAAGTGCAATAAAGTTGTTGTTTTAATTAGCACTTAATCAGCTTTTGCTAAAAGGAAATTACAGCAGGGATGTGCAACTCTGGCATTGGAGGGCCAGAGTCCAGCATAGGGGCAGTTTCCCTCCTGAAAAACACCAACTAAACCTGGTCATTAATGGAGGAGTGTAATCAAGAGTGTTTGGAAAGATGAACCACCAAACTATTTTGCAAACCAGCCGTGCAGGACCGGAGTTCTGCACCCCTGGTGAACAATGGTGAGCTCAGAAAAAGTCTGCTGAGATTTCTCACAGACGTTCACTAGCAAAATAAAAGTGTCAACATCTTTCACTGAAACTTTTCATGCATACGTTGTTCAGCACAAAGGTCGGTTTTATGCTAAAGCCTCTGGGTCCGGCCACAGGTTACGACTGGCTATAGAATGAAATTCAGACCAAAACCAAGCAAGATGAACCTGAGCCCTGAAAGCCAGGCTGTACATATGAAGAGGTGGGGTAAAAGAATGTTAGCATTATAAATAGAGGCGTTTGCTTCATTTAATGTGCACAGAAAAAGAAAAGGAAAAATGAGAAGCAGCTTCAGGAGGAAAACGCAGCATATTCCTTTAGCCAACCCAATACAGACAGCCAGCCAGCGTGTTCCTACAATGCAGCCATGGTAGGTATGCAAGTCTCTGGGTTCAAGCTCCACACGTTGCCATGGCACAGATGGCCAAAGGGTGGGAGGGGAAGGTGGGGCCACAAGATGTGGGCTTTTTGATTTATGACTCTGCGATATTTCATTGCGCATAGTTGTCTCAGTCCACAGGCTTGCTTTTCAACAAATCCCAAGCATGTTTGGCTTTGACTGGCATATGGTATCTGAGGCTTCCCACAGCCCTTTTCCAAGCACGGAGGGCTTATCTACGCTTCATTTCCCACCGTGCTTACTCCTGACACGTCAATGACAACACCATTAAGCACAAGCTGCGGGAAAGTGTGTCCCCTTCCACCACTAATATTTATGAGCTTATCAAGCTTTTGGTGATTCCTCTAGTGCTCTGGGTTTAGCCTTTGGCCCTAATTGGGACTCCCAGAGGCTCTGGTTAAAGCAAGACCTTGAGACATGATGAAGAGAAATACCATCCGGAGGGAGAAATCACGGCGCTCCATAGAGGGCTGACACAGCTGAGCAATGAGCTGGCGTCAAGCTGAGTGTTTGCTTTGGATTCAAATCAGCCCTACAGCTCCCCCAATTAAGGCCGGAGAGAGCCGGGAGTAGCCACATTGGACAGCTCGGACAATCTGTAACAGCCGCTCCAAGATGACAAATAGCCCATTTTCTCAGATAAATTTAATATTTAAAGGGGTCCTTCGGGAGTCGAGTGAACAGATGCATGGGAAGAACGCATGGAACCACTTGCTGAGATGGACCTGTACAGTATCAGTTCCCTTTCAATCGCGCCCTAGAGGATACGCATGCAGTACAAATGGTTGCGCTAACGGAGTTTGAAGGAATAAGGCAAAACCATGCAATTGTTACTAAAGGCATCACGGATCTGCCTTTAATACTGCTCGATTGAACAGCCTGAGGAGACTGTAATTAGTGGAAGAAGTCCCAGGGATACGTTCATAGCCTTTGAAAGCCAAACCTTCTTGCTTGAGGAAGAGGGGAAAAACCTGAACAATATAATGTGTATTAACTTCACATAGTGAAGCATCACATAAATCAGCGTGCAGACAGTCCATGTGATGATAGCCCAGCTGGCGGTGTTTGTACAACACATGAGTGGATGTGAGGAACTTGACTTCATGCGTGGCCTTTCTGGCAAAGCTGTCAGTGAGACCTGTCTGTATTGCGATAGCGATACTGATAACCAGCATTCTCCTCCTGCAGGTGGTCACCCCCACCTACCAAAACGCAGGAATACCAGCCATTCCACACGTGTCATAATTAATCGCTTTCTGCAGCTATTTAGCGCAAGTGCTTGCTGACAGACATCATACAAGACACTCAAGGAATGTGTCAATGACCCAGTACAGGCGAAGTCCCCCCCACCTTCCACTGCTGAAGCGGTGTGTCTTGAGGGGCTTTTCTTCCAATCAATATTGTGGGGAATTCCACCCCATCTAACACCCATCACTGCTGTTGGAACAAAACCTCGTATCTCCATTTTTGTAGTTTTTCAGTTTTTGATATCATTTGAAAATGCCTGTTCTTTACACTGTGTGTCAATTTCATGACGAATGGACCAAAAGAAACGACCCAAAACGACTTGGAAAAACATCCGGATCCACTGACTTGCATTAAAAGTAAAGTAGGTTTTTTCCTTCTCCTCTATGTGACAACAGCGATATGTCCATCATGTAAAAAGCTGCACTAATCTGAGCAAAACTTGGCAAAAAACTCCAAAATCTGAACTTGAACATAAAGGCTACTCTCACGAAAGGCTCAGATACAGGTGAAAAGACTTGAGTGTAGAATCCAGTTGACTGTATTTCTGCATCTAGAAGTTTCGTCTACTTCACAATGCAGACATCCTTTGTTCTAATCCAGTTCCCCAATGAGTTGAAAAGATGACAATCTCTTCTTCAAAGACAGGCAATCGATCAACATCTCTGGGCAGGAATGCTGATCCAGAACCAGGACATCTCACAAAGGCGTTCCTTGTCATCAATCACAGCCAAGAGAAAGGATACCGTCTCTCTCAGCTCTCTCAACACCTTTGTTTAAAACAAGGTCAACATGTATCTGTATGTGACTGAACTCTGCTTGCTCGAAATATAAAACTATGACCAGTTACACAAACTACTTGACTGCCTACCTGACCAAGCCTGCAGACATGGGTGCACATTCACAAAGCTTCTCAAAGCAGGAGACGAGATTCCTCCCTTATTTGCTGAGTTTATGAATGAACAGATCCTGGGCGACTTGGAGAAGCCTCATAAATTAGGGTCTCGGTGACAACTCATTCAACAAATGTGACCTTCTTGAAACGTTAGAGCCATGGAAAAAGTAGTGCATTGATATCTTTGCTGCAGCACTACACTGGTGACAAAATTGTCATTTCTATTTAATGTGGTGGCATTCTTAATAATAATAATAATAATAATAATAATAAAGGCATACAAGTAACTAATTCACATGTATAGTGTTATACCCACAATGACAAGATGTCTTCTCTTCGAACATCAAGTTGACTTTAATGAGTGTGCAAATACTGCAGTCATGTGTGATCAAACAGCTCCCTCTGCTGTCAGAAAAATGTATTTTGAGGGTCTGTTAGGTTTATAAAAGGAAAAAAAAAAAAAAAAAATCTAGACTCGTACTCAATATTTCACTCTCTGCCAAATGAAAGTGCTTATTGCTCTTCATTAGCTGTTAACTGGCAACAAGCCTCAAATATCAACAGAGATAGCGGAGGGGGAAGAAAATGGGGCGATTCAGCTTCAAGATCCTTTGGATAGACAGGAGTAAACAATATAAAGGCAATTAAGGTATAAGTTTAATAATTTTTAAAAGAATGCATATACAGTACAAAGGACAGACTTCATACATAGCATTTGGTTGAACACCAAAACAAAAACAAAACGAACAAATAAGGGTGATAATGACTGGAAATCAGGCCAACCTTGATCCACCTGTGCAACACCGATAAGTAAACTTGGTTCGGTCAATGAATAGTTGAGGGAACGGTTTTAATCGATTGTTTTAGAGAAGGGAAAGTCTTTATAATCACAGGTGGATCAGTGTGTTGCTGGGATCCGGCCCCTAAATAATGACAAAAGTGACCAGAACTATTAAAAAAAAAACAAAACAAAAAAAAAAAAAAAAAAAACAAATAAAAAAACAAAAAGCAAAACAGAAGAAGGAAAAAAAAAAAAAAAAAATTCACAATGGAAAAAAAAAAAAGAAAGAAAAAGAGTTTTGGTAAAAACAAGTGGAGTCTACAACAACTTTTGTCAGCTTACATTATTATTAATTAAAGTTAACCTATCCAAAGGAAACCAGAGGCTTACCTACATGCATTACAACAAGTTTCTGAGAAAAGCTTCTGTGGTCCCTGGTAACGCATTAGGATGCCACTTGTTCTGCTAACACTGTTAGAACGTTCCCTGCTTGACAAAACCAATTCTCTGCCCCATTCAACACCCATTTAAACCACTCTTATTTACATCGTTACTGACTCAACCGTCTGTCACGTGGGAATATTGGCAAAGGAGCTAATTTTTTCCGAGCACTTCTGGTGACGACCGAGGGTGAAGCAGGGATTAGGGCCAACTCCAGCTAGAGAGGGCGGTTCACAAGGCTACAAGCGTGAGCAAGTTCACTCGGGTTTAGTAACCAAACCTCTCGAAGAGCAAGTAGCTGTTACGACTCAGTTAAATGGCAAATTCTCAAGTCAAGGCAGCATCTCTACAACTCACCGTGAAGTAGATATTTAGAACATCTCAAATGTAAACTAGAAAAGGCCCTCTAGATTCGTGGGTTAATAGCTGTGTTGGTAGGGAACTCAATCTTATATCTGACTCCTGTTGTGTGACTGACGTGTGTGCATTGTTTGTGTGTTTGAGTGTGCAGGGTAGTCTTTATATATTTATTGCAGAGCAAAAATTTAAACTCACTTCTTTCATACATTGCTTTTAGAGTACAAAGCTGTTGGCCAGCCTTAGCAGAGCAAGGAGGGGAGAGAAGGAAAGGGTGCTCATAGCAGCACGCATTTACGCTTCTTCTTGGGCTCAGGGGGTTCCAGGGCTGCCAAAATCGCCTCGTCAAATACATTCTTTAGGCCTTTCTGTGGACACAAAGCAGGGAAGAAATGGAGACTCAATGTGGGTCAACACACAGACAAAAAGGATAAAATAAATAAATAAATAAAAATCAATGAGTGGTCTGGGGATCAACGCTCAGCACTACAACCAAGAGTGGGAGGATTTGGACATGTGAATGAAACACTGGAGTTGATGCATGGGAAAACAAAAAAACGAACAAATGAAGGGGTCTAGAAAAAGGGGCCGTACAAGCCAGAGGGATTACATTTGCAAAATGGGAACGCAACAAAGCAAAATCAAAAAGGTCAGGGACAGGTCAGGGAAAGATCAGGGAAATTCTTCAAGGTACAAAAACAAAAGCGCAAGATCATCTTTTAACATCCACATTTACTGATTTTTATTTTTGGACCTGGCCGCTAAAACCTGAACATGCTGGCAGGGTGTGAAACGAGACCGTGAACACAGGCTCAGAGACACGAGGGCTGGTGAGGTGAGAGGGACGCAAAACCAAACTCAAGCCACTGGGACAAAGCGAATGGACACAGACGCATGACCTGCGACGAGTAGTAGGTGTGGTAAAAAGCGTGGTATTCTTCCAGGAGTCGGTCAGCCCTTGTAGATTCACTTTTCCAAGTATACGTTAACTCACTGTTGGGCTGATAAAACAGCTTGCAGAAGGGTCTTAGCTGACGTTAGGCATGTACAGGGAGATTCAGTCGAAAGAGGTCCTGAATATTCTGTAATAACTCTCTCTAGGCCGAATCGATCTGAACGAATCAATGTCCTCCTCTGTATACGGAGCTTCAAACAACCCGGGGTGCTCCTGCGTCAGAGCGATGAGGTAGGCGCCGGACAGCAGTCATGATGTTCAACCTCCATTTGCAACTTCCGGGTGCAGACCCCCGTACCCCTTCACGTGTCTAGCAGAGATCGCTTCCAGCATCACATGTAATGCAATCGATTACACACACGATTGCTTCATCCTACCCAGACTTACGGCACAACATTTGGGGCCTCTTTCGAGTGAATCTCCCTGTACAAAGCCTCTTTATAAGCCCAGACTATGGGGTGGGGGTTGGAAAGCAGTCTTGCAGGGTCCTGACACTGCTGACCACAACCTCCCCAAACAGAAGGTCTACAACACCTGAAAGTCTTTGACTAACATGACACAGGCTCTAGACAGAAGGAGCAAAACTGGCTGAGCTGTGGTGGCAAAACAATCAGTGACCTCATAAAATGTGTGAATGTGTTTTCTGTGGCACCGCAATCAATTAGTTTCTCGGTCGTAATTGATGAGACACATATGCAAATGGCAATTTTAGCTATCCTTTATTAATGACACAAATCATTTCACAAGATTATAGTAAGTTGGTTTTAAATTCCCAAGATGGGTTATCAATGACACCCAATTGCAAATTGTAGCCTTATATTATGCTCAGAATTTAATTTCTATGATACAATGCCTGTAGTACAAAATAATACATCAAAATAAGGAATGAAGATAGAAGATAAGACCTTGTCCTTAATCGTAACGCAGTTGAGCTGCTTGTACCTCTTTGACTGCACCCCCCCCCTTTCAAACAGTAGAAATGAAGGAATAAGTACTGAAGGATCATACAAATGTCTACTGCAACATTAGCAATAATAATCAACATGAAAAATGTCTAACCAAATATGCATTACAAACTCTTCAACCCCTTGGTTTGGAACCAAGTGAGTGCGAAAACAAGAAAAACTTGACAATAATAATAATAATAATAATAATAATAATAATAATAATTCTCCAAAACTGGAGAGCACAAAACAACCTCCACTCAATTCAAGAGGCTAGACTGTAACAGCAGTCCAAAATGGCAAAGGGCGGAAAACTGAAGAAGAAGAAAGAAAAAAAAAAAAAAAAAGAATGGCACAGACAAACACTTCAGTATTATGAAGCAAGAAACATAAGACACTGGCTTTGTTTGTTAGCAGTCAGGAAACTTTTCTTTTTTGGATCAAGAGGTAAACTATAGGAAGCAGCAAACATCTGGGGGAGAAGCTGGGCGTTAGAAAGAGAGAACGAGACTTTAGAATATACAGCACTTCCGTTTTCGCTGTGTTTCGGGGGGTTCAAGGGCAGCTAGGATAGCCTCATCAAATACATTCTTCAGACCTCTCTACAAAGACAGAGGGGGAGGGAAGAGAATAAGCAGCAAGGTTAGCAGTTACAGCAAACAGATTTTAGAAGATAAGAGAAATAAAGATTAGAGCAGAGTGCAGAAAAGTGCAAATGTAAAAGAGCTAAAGCACTACAGGAATGAGTTCTGCAGCTATCTTCAGAGCTGGAACTACACGCTTCCTCTGCAAAGAGGAAGGAAACCCAATGAACCACAGGACCAGAATATAAACGACATGTGGAAACTGAAAAAGCTCTTGCACCACTGTAAGAGGAGTGAATTCAGGAGTGTTGTAGACAGTATTTAAATTTAGAGGCTGCGTTTACTGTAACTTATTTAAAGCGTTCTGAAAAAACTCTTATGAGCCC
The DNA here is from genome assembly GCF_015220715.1 of Pygocentrus nattereri. Classification (NCBI taxonomy): domain Eukaryota; kingdom Metazoa; phylum Chordata; class Actinopteri; order Characiformes; family Serrasalmidae; genus Pygocentrus; species Pygocentrus nattereri. The sequence continues at coordinate 4,729,454 of NC_051231.1, read as the reverse complement.
ATTTTTAACGGACTAAGACGTCTGAATACATGCGTAGTAAATGCCCAGCTCCTCATTCACATACGCCAAGCATGCAATCACAAACGGAAACAAAGCTTGATGAAAAACGTTAGGACTCTAGAAAGAAGGCGTTCTGAACTACGTGACGAACACTGCACAACGAAACGAGCCAACTGTGTCTCTGAGCCTTTGTAAATGCTTCCATTTCGTTTACACTTCTTCACAGCTTTATTAAAACAAACTTACCTTCCAGCCGTCATAACGTGCATCACTTAATTTCCACAACTTGTCCAATTCTAACAAGGACACATTCACGGATTGGGCTGTACTTCTGAACAATAACGACAGTGGCCCAATACGGCGAGCGTGATTATTAACTGGTAACGTATATCACGTTGTGCCATCTATAAAAACACCTACTACTTGTCATTCTACGATTAGGGATGCATCAATACCAAAACTGGTATCGGGTATCAGCCCAATACCGTGCTCATCTATTCATACTCAGAGAAAAGCACCGACACCGAACCCCGATACCACCTGATACCATGCGGCGTAAGCCTAGCGATGAGCAAATGACTCGTGCAGGCAGGTATTGAGGGTCTGCTCGAACAGTAAAATGTTTTCAGTGCTGAGGCAGCTGGACAAAAAGTCACTGGTCACTTTAAACATTCTGCCGTGGCATATTCCCGTCAGACGTACCCTGTGCAACTTTAGCCAATTGTTTTTTTAGAAAGACAAAAACACAAACAACCCCAACCCAGTTGGAGACACGCAGCCTGCATACAGCAAAATAGAGGCAAAAAAGCTGACATTTACTAGGAAAGTTAGTATTAGTATTTACTCTGTTTGAGAACTGAACTGCAACACAAAAGTTGTCTTTGTAAAATAAGCTGAGAGACCATTTTACATATTTTTGCCGGATTCTGGTTTTAGTGCACGCTGTGGCACAAGTTAGCAGAACTGCTGTAGCTCAGTTACTCAGCGTTTTTGAGCATGTTTTGAATCAAACAGCTTTATTTGGGCGTTCTGACTGCAGGGTATTTGTTTTACATACAATGCCACGCAGACCAAGTGTTTTTGTAAATCGTACATATTGTCCACACACAATAGTCCATTTAAACAGTGTGTGTCCCCAAAGAACAAGATTTCTAAAATAGCACAGTGTATGTCTAGCTTTAGAAGACACTGACCTAGAGTTCGACCAACCAAGAAGACGCAAAACTAGAGCCGGGCCGATAAATCAAACGAGCCGATATTATTAGCTGATATGAGCTAGCTGCAGAAATATCTGCATCAGTGCTCAAAATGACCAATAAATGACCATTTAAGAAGAAACGGAGAGGTGGAAGACTGATATCCCTCTCATGTTGAGTGTTGTTACATAGTTTGTCCATCAGAGGGCGCTCTGCATCTTCCCTGCTGGCAATACGCATTTGTAATACCACAAATCATAACGACTAGCTGACCCTGAGCCGAGCAGAGTAACTTTACCCCATGGAGGAGATCATCAACGTTCCATGGTAGGTTGTTAACTGTCACATAAATACATTAAACAACAAAAATATCCGCGTCAGTTCTCCTCTTAACCTAAACAAGCCTGGCAGCATTCATGAGAGACGAGTGCCTGCTTTTGCCTCAACAGCGTGAAAGCCAGTAGCGTCAGGCAAAAATCATTACTTAATCTATGGTGATTGAGTGTTGTAAGCCAAGTTGCTTGATAAGCAACGGTCCTCATTTCTCTCCTTAGCTCAAAAAATTTGTCAACATTGCTTAATGCAGCTTACCACTAAATTAGGTCATCCACAAAGCCGGCTAATGCTGTGCTTGTCAGTGGGCAAACATCAAACATCAAGTGGTTAAACTATAATATTAAACTTATTCTGCCTAAATGACAAAGTCAGCTTCCTACTTGAATACTCCCGTTCCACCTTAAATGGTGTGCAATTGCATTCTGACGCCCGAGGCATTTGGGTCACTGCATTTTTAAGGAAAATTTAAACAAGACGCTGGCAAAAGGGAAGCCAATTTCAGCTCCGTGCCTAAATAAAGCAATGGTAAATATCTACGGCTCGCATGTCTGTAGTTACTGTAGTGATCAGAAATTATTAAACCAGATGGGACACAAACATGTAGTGTGTGGGACACTAATTTGAGCCCAGAGCGCTCTGATGTGCTGCGAGACCTTCTCAAAAGGTCTTCCAGTGTAATGAGTAATATGCCATGTTCAGATGGTCCAAATGATGTAATACGAATGATCACAAACTTCTTCAAAACGATAATATGACGGATGTTTGTGTTCATAACCACAGTGTGAAATGTCAGTTTTATAAGATTATTTTTAAACTGCATTATGCCACGTCATCTCAGTGCAGACTCAAATAACTACACGTAAACAAATATTTACCCTAACATTTGTTATGTTATGCATTTCTGAAAAAAAAAATTTAACTGAAATCGGTATCGGTCTTAAAAATCCCGGACAGGTCAGGCTCTAGTAAAACTCGGCAAGCTCGGATGTTTTAGCCTTGGATGTGATTCCTGCTGCCGCTGTGCTACGGAGACTGTCGTAAGAGACAGACGAGGAGTTAGTAAACATACATTGACCAAAGTCTAACAAGACCCACTCTTCTCTACTACAACACTACTGGATCCAGTGCAACTCACATAGCACAGCAAGCTAATGCACATCACTGAGAACAACTTAATTTTAAGCAGGTTACTCAATTTGGTACCAGAATACTACTAAAGTACTTTAAAGTACTAAAAAAAAAAAAAAAAAAAAAAAACCATGCACTCGTTCTTGGCTTGAAAAAAATGGCATGGATGCATTACCAGCTATGATAAAACTTATTCTGACAAATCCCACCGACTTACTGAAAACTGTCATTTTATTTTATTTTTTTTATAGAAAGAAGAACTACTTTACATGCTCATTACAGTAAAGCTTGACACTTCGATGCATTGGTGTTTCCCTCAGCTACTTATATTTTAAATGACTGCTAAGCAAGTAAATGAATATACAATTAAAAGCGGCACGAGTGAAGCGGTCATGCCCATTTACCACTCTGAGTATTCTGGTTTTAAATAATCAGAAAATGTGAAAATACCGCGAGTCTTTTGCTGTCACACTTCTAATCATCACCACAAAGAGCTAATAGGCGATTACTCAAGAGTGATTCATGTAAACCTAATTAAACAGGCTGACGCAGTTTTCTATCTATTGTCTGTTCTTTCTTGTTAATTTATTATTTAACTGCTGAGTCTTTCTGAAGGAATGCTGCCTGTTGTGCTCGTTTGTACTGATGAGATAATAAGGCTTCACCCACCTGCGTGAGAGCGGAGCACTCCACGTATTTGACAGCCTTCAGATCGCGGGCCAGCTTCTCGGCCGTCTCCGGAGTGATTGGCTTCTGTTTATTCTTTGCAAGCTTCTCGATAGTGGAGGGGTCGTCTCTCAGATCAATCTGCGTCCCCACCAGGAGAAAGGGAGTCTTTGGACAGTGGTGGGTGATCTCAGGTACCCACTGAAAAATAGAGAGATTAAAACTATTACAGAGACTAACTAGAGAATATCAATAAGGATTCTAATTTATCCAATATAAATAACAAAGTCACAGAGTGGCTGACAACTGGTCATAGAATTAAAAAGCAAAACCAACCTTTTCTTTGACGTTTTCAAATGAAGAGGGGGAAACAACTGAAAAACAGACTAAGAACACATCTGTTTGGGGGTAGCTCAGAGGTCGTAATCTATCGTAATCTTCCTGACCTGTTGGGAGATGGTAATAACCCATTAACGTAAACGTGCAGAGTAAATTAAATGATTAACAAAATAACAGCACAGATTAAACCAAATAAGGGTCTGATGCAAAGACCTGAACAGAACTACTTTTGTTAAAAACATAGTTTCTACACTTTGATGTCTTTATAGTCTATTAAAGAGGGGATGTTTCAATGTCAGTGACTTTCTACTCAGGCATGGCAAGGGAGCTCTGCTGCTGTCCAGTTTTGCTGCCATTTAAGGTAAACATAATAAGTCAGGGTCAGACAGAAGCCAAGTCAGCTGGACCTACTACTACTACTGTGCCTTTCGGTAACCAATGAAGTCTTTAAAGGAACTGACAAGCCTGGTGATAGTGAATGGTTACAAATTAGACTGACAATATGAGAAATAATTTAGTTTTTCTGAGTTTTAATATATTTGAACAGACGCTGTAGACAAAACGGTGCTACATAAAAAAATAACAAATAAAGTTGAAACATCATGTTGTGGAAATAAAAACATAAAATACCCACAATATGCTCTAAAAAGCATATTGTGACAAAATGCATCGTGATAAGAGAAACGCACTGTCTTATCGTCCACCGCTAGTATAAACTCAGCAAACTGAAATAATTAAATCTATCCTTTAAAAACACACAAGCCGCTAAACACATCATGAGCATCATCCAGTGGCTGACGGAGCCCAGACAGCCACACAGCTTTTGGTCCATTGGAAGGGAAAGACTCTGAATCCACTCTCCTCCAAAAAAAGCTCCCAAAGCTCATCCGCCCTCCACAAGAATGTCTGGAATGCAGTAAAGTGCTGTGCGTCTATTTCTACAACAATGACAAGTGCTCTCGTCATCGACACCGGGCGCCACCCCCTCCTCCCAACAATAATCAGCACTGAAACCTTCAAGCAACAACTTTCTGGAGTCAAAACTTTGCCAAGCAATGAGAAACAAAGACTAAACATTTTGTTGATTGCTTCGCTTTGGAAATATAATGAGAAACATACTATACCTGCAGTATCAAACAGTCCAAGGGTGTAAGGTTCACCACCGATCATAACTGTTACTGCATAGTTATCAAAGACCTGAAACAGACAGAGAGACGTCAAAACAGTGAGCAACAACAAAAACTACATCATTCTAGAGGTTAAAGTGAAACAGGCCTCTTTAAAATGCACTCCACTTTCCATTAACACCACACCACCCAAAATTAGAAATTGCTGCTGTTGGAACAAACCTTGTATCTCCAAAACAGGAAATTTACAAGAAAAGGAACATACTCAACTTTTAATTGTTTAAGTTTTTTTTCAAGCCGTTTTGGTCCATTCATCATGAAACTTACACACAATGTAAAGAACAACAAGCATTTTCAAATTATATCTCCATTTTTGTTCCTACAGCAGCAAAACATACCACGCAGGACTCCTTTTTAGATGGTGAACATTTAATATTTATATTGCAACTGATTTAAAAGGGACGTCTGAACCATGCGAAAAGCTTGTTCCCGAGTGCTGCAACCTTGCGACGTAGTTAGTTTAAAATCAGCACGCAGTACAGCTTTTTAAATCCTGAATATTTCGATGAGAAGAAGAGAGAAGAGAGGAGTGTTACTCACCGTTGGTACATATTCAGATGGGAATTTGTTAGTTGTGTAGGAGATTAATAGACAGGTTTTACCAACGGCACCATCGCCAACCACAACGCACTTGATCGTCTGCATAGCTGTGCTTTTACCAATCCACTCTTCTCATTCAAGATCTGGAAAACAAAGGAGAGAAAAACGGCTCAGGGCTTCGAATTTAAAAATGAGGCTTAGTTAGTGAACACGAAAATAAGTCAGTTGGCACCAAAAGGCACAATGATATCTGTTGATAGCTTCAGCGGAAACTCTCTTCAGTCATGCAGTTAAATGATAAATGTTCACTGCGAATGCATAACATGGCAAAAATACACTATCATGGTATTTTTCACCTTACAGGATACGCATCATAGCACGGCACAGAAAGCATCAGCCGTGCCATGTTTAAAACTACTCTAAAGACCTGTGAGCGCAATGATTTGTACTGAACATTTCATACCGCTACTGTTGGAAGAAAACCTTGTACATACATTTTTGGTTTGGTACGTTTTCAGTTATTGACATAAGTACTTGCTACCCACCCCCCCCCCCACCCCCGCCCCCCCCTTTACATTGTGTGAAAATTTCATGATGAATACACCAAAAGAAACAGCCTGAAACGGCTTCTTTCCACGTCTGGATCCACAGACTTGCATTAAAACTAAAGTAGTTTTTATTCCTTATTCCGGTAAAGTTACCATTTTGGAGATACGAGGTTTTCTTCCGACAACAGCGAGACACTGTGCTGCACTAAATCCAGTTGAACAGGCCTCTTTGTAATGAAACATGCAGTTGTGTGGAGTTCTCCAAACCTGATGACATCCAAGACACTTAAAGAAAAGCAGTGTCGCAGTTTGCTATGCATTTATCAACAACCCAAACAAAAGGGTGTAGCGTGTCTGACTATTAAAGTCTGATTTATTCAATTTTCCATGTTAACACACATTGGACCCTCTGCTTTTCGGGCACCGACGCAGCTGCCGATACGCATTTGTAATAGCCAACAGCATAAACTACCTATGCTCAATAAGTAGGTTCTAAATCAGCCTCTAGACGTTGAACTACTCTTTCTGGCATCTACTGCCCCCCCTCATCTAAAGTGGAGGCAAGTATATCCAGGCCATTCTGATAGCCAGTGGCAAAGACTTTGCACAAATTAACAAGGGTAAGATGTCCTTGTGCATGCAATAGCTATGGAAGACAGAAACGACAAATAGGCCTGAGAAACCCACCACATGCTGATGTGGTCTTTACGTTACCAAATCAGCTACCCGGGTCCTCTTTGAAGGTTACTTAGTGATGTGATTAAACTAAAGGTAAGACTGTATCCAACAAGTCACGATATTTTTGTTAGTTTATGAAATCAGTAATACAGCCTTGGTGATTTACAGTAAATCATACACTCTCCGTGTAAATATTTTGGCATGTTTTGTGAATTCTGAGCTCTCCTTACATGCAAGAGATCAAGCAGGCAGTATGTAATCTCTGCCTACTTTTCTAGCACCTCAATACCTCTGGAGGACATGTCTGTATAATTTTAGGAATTAGACACTCTTAAAACGAACACTTCCTCTACTCTGGGCACTCAGTGCCAAGTATACAAAGGGCTGCTTCTTCGGACGTCACCGCAGTGAAAGTAGCTGAACCGACTGATAAGATTTGTGCGTCAAAGTTAATCAAACCTGAACTTGACTGACATTTTTTCACCCCGAAAGTCTGTGACATAACAACCCATCATAGCAATTTTAACTGAAATGTATGTCCTATCGCTCTCAAAACTCGTTATATTTGCTTTTTTATATTTGCAAAATTATATGGTTCACGAGTATCCTGACTATCTGGTGAACTTGATCTACTGTAGATCATTTAAAATAACACAGCCCAACCTTTACCACATCATTGTACTTTCATCAACCTATTTTAAATCAGAATGAAGCCACACTATACAGCGACAGCAATAAGATAGTCAATAATTAATATAACGATGTAGATATAAAAGCTATAAAACATTCATTAAATGGTAGAAATTCAGATGAGATCTACCTGGATTAGTGCTGCAGAGAAATAACATTTATTTCTAGAATCATAAATGCTGTAAAATGAATAAAATGCGTTGACTAAACTCTTTAAGAGTACAATAAATATGCAAGCTAATATTAGTCAAATCTTGATTTTTTTTTTTTTATTCAGCAAATATCTGCTGATTCCAAGGTCACTGTGCTTCCTTACTACAATGCTGAGAGTCTCCTGCTCTTCTTCATGAACAGTTTGCATCATTAATAATTCAACATGCCAGCAAAGAGGCCAGGATTCACAAGACAGATTTCGTAAGCATTTTCAGTGTTTAATTCAATGAAATTGCTTTCAAAAATCACAGGCTACTAACACCACGTCACAGAGATGGTAATCCAGACAATCTCTGATGAATCTAGAAAACATATCCTGGAAACTACTCAAATGGGTCACTCAAACCAAGTCGTATAAGCAAAACGATTCAGCCGTCAAAGAATAAAACCTCACGTCCACAAACATTCTCCGTCCTCCACGTCTGGCAAAAGAGTCCATTTCCAAAAACACGGTACATGCAAAACTGACCACTAACTGCACCTCCTTCCTCACAGACCAGCTGGCCCAACCCCCCCCCCCCCAGTCCCTGATTATGGGTCACTGCAGCTTTAAGCACCAGCATAACGTCATCTGCTCAACAGCAACCACACATGCACGCTCATGGAGGGACAGTATGGCCAGCCTCCGAGCCCACGAACACAACTCCATTCACTGGATCCAAGCCTGTAACAGGCACAGAGAGGCAGGAATGGCGCATAAGACCCCCTCCGTACAGTAACGAGGCTGGGCTGAGGAGGGCCAGTCAGCCGTTTTCCGGCTGTTTGCCGCTGAGCCTCAGTGGTGGCTAAGCCTCTGCAGAGCTCTGCAGTAGTGAGTGGAGGGAGCACAAGCTCACAGATGGACTGGGGCAGGGAGGGGATGGAGCCCGGCCCGTCCGTTTCCTTCCACGCTCGCACAGCAATCTGCGGAAACCAGAGCTGACCTCATCTCACTGTTTCAGCTGAGAGTACACCCACTCGACACTTTTCACGCATGGCACGCCGAAGGGGATCGTTTTAGAGCCGTCTTCAAACTCTATTACCAAAATAAATAAATAAATACATTTACATTACTACATACTATTTAAATTTTCAATGAGGCGGCACGGATTAATTGGCAATCTAATTACAATGCACTTTTTTATTCGCCTAATTAGCCTATTTTACCATATCAAACAGAGCCTGACAGCCACAACTACTTACTATTCACAAACATTTTTAAGGCACAGTGGTTTTATTTTTGCTCTTATTTACACCTTTCTGAAGCTTCCTAGTTAATCTCACTTCTTACAAAGTATTTTCGGACCACTGAAAGGCTCGGCATGGTTTGTTATTGTTCTGTAAACAGCGATTTCTACCGTCTGACCTTCAAACTCTGACTGCCAAAAGAATTATTCAATTACTTTTGTGATCGATAGTTAGAGCCCTAGCACTGTTATTGGGTTGGCTGGTTCACAATATTACACTGTGGTCAGTATAATGGGATTTAAAACAAAAAAAAGCTGTCTGAACTCAATAACAAAGACATTACACTGGGTTGCAAAGAGCTCAAATCCTCAAAATCTATGGGCTGGAAATCAACTATGTCTGGCAGCCTTAAAGCCGTATGAAAGACACTAATCTCGGGTTCTTAAATAGGGTCTCGTGTACACCGAGCAGTTAAATCCACAATGGAAGCACATTCCCACAAGTGCATTAAAAGGGAAGCACTCATCCGTTTTAGAGGTTACAGGCAAAAACTTAAGTTTGAAAACGACTGGATTTCGGCCACAGCTCAGCTCACATGCCAACAAATAAAAAAGTAAATAAATAAATAGATTTTTCTGACAAACATTGCAGTCTAGGCCTGTGGACAACAAGACAGTAACCCAAGCATCAGTGTCAGAAACTCAGGATCATGTTGAGCACTGGTAGAGATCAATAACAACAGAACTGTGTTCAGTCACCGCATTAAACCATTTACAGCTGCATGATGATATAACACAAACACAAATAGCTGCAATGCTGACAAGGCTATCCATGTGCGATAGGAGAAAGATGCACGCATATTTTTTTTTCTTACATCTCACTTGCTGTGATTAACCGAGGTGCCGCTGTGCGCTGCTCTGTACCAGTACTATGAGTCAATTCATGAATAATTAAAAAACACAGAATCTGATCAAGAAGAAATATTAATGTTTCCGTGTCCATACAGAACAATGCCGGAACTGTTCCGACCAGCAATCATCTACTGCATCACCATGTCCGAGGTCTCGGGCATCAGTGAACTAGGATGGCTGTAGTATCTCCTTGGTGAGATTAAGATTAAGTGACCCTTGATAGTCCCGCAACGGGGAAATTTCATGTCCGCATTTAACCCATCCGTGAAGCAAAACACCACATACACACTAGGGGCAGTGAGCACACTTGCCCGGAGCAGTGGGCAGCCCAATCCGCAGCGCCCGGGGAGCAGTTGGGGGTTAGGTGTCTTGCTCAAGGACACCTCAGTCATGTGCTGGGGATCGAACCGGCGTCCTTCTGGTCACGAGGCTGGTTCCCCAGCCTCCAGCCCGCGACTGCCCCAGAGAACTGGGTCAGTTCTCACTTCTCACTCTGTCCAAAAGTTTTGGTACAGCAACTGATAGATGATTCTACGACCTCAACTGTGGAAATCAGTCAGACTGTAAACTGCTTCTGTGCCTCGTTTGTGTTTGGAAGGAGGTGCCACAACTAAATCTGACATAAGGGCCATAAACACATAATTTGCTAGAGCAAGAACGATAAAGGAACAAAATTTTGCCCTTTCCATTCATTTAATCGTTGAATGGTAATTACGAAGCTATGACTATTATTACTAATTGAATCTCAAGCTGCAAATGTTGTCAATATTTTCTGTGATTTTAACTTGAACAGAGTCTCTGTAGTGTTAGTGGAGCCCCTCTGCTCGTCACGATGGCCCCAGCAAAAAGAGCTGCTTTGGTTTCTTTGCCTGAAGAACATGGGCTTGGTTTCGATGTTGACCCGAGGAGAAAAGCGAGGTACAGCGATTTACACATCTGGGCAATGTAGTTAGTTAGTTAACTTGCATGTTTGTAGCTAGATGTGCAAATTAAATACACTGAAAGGGCGTCACTGACTGACCAAGACAAGACAAGACCGGACAATACGAGTATAGGAACGTTTCTCCTTGGCACTTTTAGACTCTAATCCCAGAGTTTGTACAAAATAAAGCAAAGTATCGACATTTTTAACGCAGCTTCAGCGACCAAATCTCGTCAGTGGAGTCAGCCAGCGCTCGGAAACGGGGGTCGGGACGTTGAGCTCGCTAAAAAAACAAACCATTGACGTTCCTGTGAACTAAACGAGTTCCCCCAAATGTTAACCATCACTCAAAAAGCTGACCTGATATTCACGTGGCAACAAAAAACACACTAATCGCCGCATTTCGTTCGTCTAATTCAACCGGCGAAATTCTGGTCAGCTGGCTACGCTAAGCTAACGTTAGCCAGCTCATCCAGCTGATTAGCTAACGTTACTTCATCCGTAATAATGGCAACAGGGAGAGGAACTAACCTCGGATACTTCTCGAGATGTCTTGAATTAGACTTACCCCGACAAAATAAGCACCCTGAACGAAACCACAAAGAGAGAAAAAAAGTTTATATCGAGCACCAACGGAGCTTCTTTATTTTCTCACCGGCTTCGTTTAACGTTATCGTAAAAAAAATACTCGCTAGCACATTCGCTAACGGGGCTGAAGTTGGCTTCCTATTCGCCAGCTTCTTGTTCGAATTTCCCCGTTCCACCTTAAATCGTGCGGCAGTTAACGCTACACCCTGGCGCCACGGGCACGTTAGAACAGGATACCCGCACAATTTAAGGTGGAACGGGGAGATTCGAACGAGAAGCTGACTCCAGCGTCGTCATCTGCTAACTGTCTTAGGGATGTCATTTGAGACGCTTTGTTTGACGAACAGCGAAACTAAATATACGCGTTCTCAGTAGAAATATCCTTCGGAAAACAGTTCGTTTACGCGTTTACGTAGGTTTGCTCCCCGAAATAGTAATAAAGACGTGTTTTCAATGTATATTTCGGGTCCACTCACCGTATCCGCTCTGTTTGTTTCTCTGCGCCGGGCGTTGGCAGCTCCGTGCTCGGGGTTTCCCAGGGAAAGGCGCAGGGGCGTAACGTTAAAAATTCATTGACACCCCCCCCCAACACAAACTGCTAAATAATAACTTCGAAATTTTAAATATGTAATTTTTACAGATATATCAGCTACTATGTGCTCACAAAGATTTACAGTTTAAAGTAGCATCATATAACTGGAATCTGATGATAACTGACAACGGAAAAGGTTCTAGATGACCAGTAAATGATAGGCCTATATGTCATTCGTATATGCAAAGGTGATTTCATGACTCACATGTTGGCGTTTTTCATTAATATGACTGGAAATAAGTTTTATTTTTCACCACATAATGATTTTTGACCTAATTCTCGCTCATACGGACCGACACGCGGTGGCAACAGAGCGCTTTTCCAGTAAGAATTAGGGTCAGTTGCTCCTGCCAAAATAAAAGTCACTACTTCGCGGCTTATTTCTACCTAACACAATGTTCAAGTCTAGCGACAGGTATGAGGTAGACGGTCTTACTTTTCACCGAAAAAGTGTGTTTTATATGTAATAACGCTGGTTTCCTGAAAGAAACGAATAAAGGCGAACGTACATCAGTATATGCATTCATTTGTACACGGAGCTTTTATGTTAAAATTTGTGAAAATTCGTCTTGCTCGTCGCCTCATGTGACATGTCGTGAACACATGACATGAAAATATTATGGGGAGTTTAAGAGACGAGGATGCGCTTTAGGCTCATTTCCAGCGTTAAACCACCCATTTCCTTCGTGTTTTTAAAGTGCATTTGTGAGTATAAAGATGGACAAGGTGTTGTGACTGCTCCGCTTTTATTTTGTCCTGTTAGGAGTTTGTTGTGGCTGCTCTGAGGTTCAGGAAGACCCCCTCTCTCTGGACTGGCTGCTGAACTTCAACAACAACATGTCTTTATTTCACTACAGATTCACGCCTTGGTGACTAGCTGAGCTGTACAGTCTTCACTATGACGCCTGGAAACTCCTGGGATGAGAGGATTTCAGCCTTTTTATTCAGCCCCTCACAGTTTTTGTCCTGCACCACCTCTGAAAGTTTTTTATCAGAGCTTCTGGACGAGCTGAGGGATGAAAAGGCAAATGACCACAAAAAGGTAACAGTAGTAATTAACACACACCCATATACGCACAACCAAGAAAATTAATATATATTGTCTGTAAGTTTCATGATGGATGGACCAACAGAAATGATCTGGGTTTGCTTGGGAAAAAGTCCGGTTCCATTGACTTACATGCAAAGTAGAGTATGATTTTTCCTTCTCCTGTAAAGTTATCCTTTCGGAGAGATGAGGTCCGACAACAGCGATATGCTGTGTGTCCAAACGTTAAGATGCACCACCTTCTCAATGCAGCTGTTCAACTATGCACACACAGATGTGTAATCTCCATAGAAAAGCACTGCCAATGGAATGGGACACTCAACAAATGAGGTCACCCTGCCCAACAACGTGTTGGCTAGTTAAGCAATAGAACACGAGAGGTCGAGTGTTTTCCTGAAATAACGTCACAGCTGTGATTTGGTTGCAGTAGATCATCACACCCGTGATGTTGCTGGTGATGACTCCCTCCTCGAGTGTTCTACTGCTTTTATAACAGTTAAATAAATACAGTAAGAAATGAATAAACTGGCTGTGAACGCGGTGTTTAATGTGTTTTAATGTTCAGTTCCTTCCTCCTAATTATAGCTCCTTAATGAGCAGCTTGTTGCTACGTCAGAGTAACGAGCTCCACCCACTCGCTGCACAGCTGCCAGTTCGTTCTCCAGCTCCTTACACTAAATCCCCAACATGTCGTCACTACTGAGCAGCTTTTCAGTTGGCAGCTGTGACAGAAGAACCTAAACAACCTGGAATCAGCCAGAAATGAACCGAATACTGTTCGCCAAACGTGTCTGATCTTCAGAGTCTGACCAAATCAGACGGAGCCATAAAACTGACCCAATATCAGGTTCAGCTCAGTTTGGTCAGTTTTTCCAGATCAGTATTAATGTTGTTTTGTTCCAGCCGGTCTGTAAAGCTTCTTACAGCCCGTTTAGTTTGGCTGGGTTCATTTCTGGCTCATCTGTCGTCTCATCTTCAGAGTTGGACCAAATCGGCTGTCGGTCAAATGTGATCTTATCAGTGTCCGTTTTCTGTTTGCGACAAAGTAAGAAGTAAAAACGTTCAAATGGCTCGAGCGTCTCCTACAGATGGCAAAGTCGTTGCTTAGCAATCAGCTTGTGTGGCCGGAACTAACCGTTGTATAAAGTGGTATAAAGCCCTCCAGCACTGGGCTGTGAAACAGTGGAACTGTGCTCTCTGAAGTGATGGAGCTCCTTCCAATATCCTTGGAATAAGCTGGAGTGGTGCTTGTGATCCAAAACGGAATTTTAACCTTAATCCAAATCCCAAAGCACAAGACCTTTCTGTCCAAGCCCCACCGAGCCAGACCTGCAATATCCGGTTGAGTCCTAACTCAAACCAAGCAAACAAAATTTTGTCCGAACCCAACCCGATCCATATTATCAAGTTTTGAGTTTTGAAACTGATAAGAGTCCAACAAGATTCTACCCAAAACTGACCCGAACTAGTCCATTAGCACCCAAAGTGCAGAATAATAGCACCAGTTATTTTATCAGAGTGACAAAAATATTTGTCATTGGAACAATAAAATAAAATAACATTGAGTAAATAAAATAAAAAATTAAATAAAATAATCTGATTATTATAAAATATAATAAATAATAAAGTAATACATAAAATTAAGCTTAAACTTCACCTTAATCACACTTTATTTATGAAGCAGTGCTTTTGAAATGCATCAGTGTTTTAGATAAACTGGTTTTGGATAAACTTGTTGACCACGTTGCAAAATTCACGAGTGGGTTACTGCAGCAAAGAGGGTCCAATCTCACTATTACTGCCCTCGATTTCAGAATAAATGCTGCCTGAGCAGGTGTCTACAATGTTCTGGATGTATAGTGTAGATATACTCATTCACTCATGTTTCAGCTTTATGAATGAATATTATGGCTTATTTTTGTGGCTTATTTTTTCATAGGTACTCTTACTGTCAGCATTACTGGAACATCCTACAGTCCTCTGCCCAACCACCTCAGCAGGAGAGGGGACAGCACAGGAGCTTATATCAATTCTCACCTTTACTCCACAGAAGTCCATCAGTCTTAAGTGTCACATTATGATGGCTGTAACCAATGTATTAATATGCACATCTTGCTTGGCCAGCCAAACAAAAGTAGCGGAGGATTACTTGGAATTCCTGTTTAAAACGATCCAGGACACGAATGATAACACCGGTGGGCTATCTCTCCAACCTCTCAGGGCCACTGCCTGTGACTGTCTGAGAGAAATGGAGTCTTGCAACCCTGGCCTTCTCTCCCAAAAGCTGGAAACTCTGTACTACCTAAAGCAACAAGAAACTACTATTCTTCATCAGTCTTATTGTACATTGTATACACAGAGCCTCAAGAATGCAATTCGTCTCTTGACTCAAGAAAAGGATGTAGATACTTCAAAGCTTAGAAGTGTCTTGGGTGGAAATGAAGGCTTTGCATGGAAGACTACTGGGCTACCCTTATCCATGTTGCCATTCAACATGATGACGCAGGTTCCACAGCTGTCAACAATGCTGGATTGCAAGGAGTTGAAGTCCATATTGTCCTTGCTACTAGAGGAGTCTTACCTGATGACTCCCATCTCACAGGCTCTCTTGCTTCGAGGACTCATAGAGATTGTTGCCGTGGTACCAGCCATCTCCCCGTCAATATTCAAGTCTCAACTGTTGCGACTTTTTGGAACCGCAGAGGTTGAGCTGATGCATGCTACGCTGTTGATGAAAGGCACATTCACAGATAGCCTCTTCACTGCTGAGGATGAGCATTTCTTGCTGAAGCGCCTTGTGGGCATGGCACAACATCCACTACTGAGAGTCCCTGAGAAACTCTTTTACATGGATTGCATTCTTCACTTCCCTGAGAATAGGCCCATCTCTAGCAGTGGAGAAGAATGCCTGCCTGTGCTTGTTACTCCTCGACTTACTTTGTCTCTCATCCCAACTGTGTTTAACGACAGTGCCACTATGCTTTGTAGACTAAACCTCCTCTGCTTAGTACACCTGGAAGCTGATGAGGAAGAGGAGGGCAAAGGATTGGCCTACTTATTTGATCACCTGATGGCCCTGCTCAAAATAGTAGACAATCAGGGGAGCAGAGAGATGGTGGTGACATCTTTCAGAGCAGTCTTTATATTTCTCATACACTTCAACTACATGGAGAAATTCTCAGAGAAGCTGGTCAGCAGCTTATGCGACCTGTATTCCAGACACTGTCGCCTCGCTCCACATCTGATCAATCTTGCAGACCGAATCCAGGAATGCTTAGAAGACTCGCTTTGGTCAGTGCAGTTGTTGAAAGCCCTTCAAAAGTGCATTGTGGAAATGCCCCCATTGCAACTGACCCTTCAGGATTTGAGGTGGCACCTTAAAATCTTGGGACGAGTGGCGCAAGAGAGTCAGATTGTCCAGAGGAACACAATCTGCCTCCTTCTCAACGTTCTCATCAATTCCAATCTTTGTGAAAGGAAGAACTGGCAGGTTGGCAATGCCATTCTTGCGGTTTGCCGTAACTTGCTTCAGCATCCCACCCTGAGCCAGATGTTTATTGAACTGGCAGACCTCCTGCAGCACATGACCAAACACTATGAGGACACGGACATTCAAGATCATGCACGGTTCTATTACACCCTGCTCACCAACCTGTCTTGGGAAAAGCTTGCAGGTGTCCTTGCCAAAGGACCTGAAGGAGGGCAGGCCAAAATCCGGTCGCTGTCGGCCATTGTTGCAGAAAATGATGGCGTCACCAGTTGCTTGACCGTTCATCAGACTGACGGATGTGTCCTGCAGCTTATGAAGATTCACGAGCCTGGCTCTCAGCGTGCAACTACAGGTGCGGATACCCTGGAAACCGTGGATAAGCAGGATTTGTTTGAGGTTTACCGAGAGCAGTTCAAAACCCCAGGCTTTGCTTCTGAGATCACATTGACGTACAACCTGACTCATACAAAAGTGACAGATCCAAGGTTTGACAAAATGTTTACGATTTGCCTGCACTTTGACTTGAATGACTCTCACTATGCGGAAGTGAGTGACATCTACGTTCCATGCCTCTTCAGAGACAGAAAAGCCCCTCAAGTTATCTTGAAGCTGAAGCCGTATCAGCCGTACCCAACAAGTCTACGACTGAGTGCCATTTTCACAACAGAAGATGGCCTCTCCTGGCACACTCAACTACCTGATGTTAAGGTCTCATTCCCAGAAATATTCCTCCCAATACCCTCGCCACTGGGTGCATCACATGAGTTCAAGGAGGAGGTGTTTGACCTTATGTGGAACGCTACATCCTCAGGGGACCCCGACAGTTCAGCAACTAGCCTGTTCTGTTTTAAGACTGAGAGTGACAAACTAGCTGATCTGATAAAGATTCATTTTGAAGGTTACCAGATTGCAGAGTCACAGGACCAAAATGCATGGAAAGTCTTATTTTTCCTTCCACCTCGATTTCATGTCCTGTTGAAGCTCAGACAGGCTGAGGATGCAGTTCAGGTCAGCATTGCAATGGACAATTGGGAGCTGTTGCCTCATGTGAACGCTTACCTCCAAAATATAACTGCCTACTGCAACATGACAACTACCTGAAGGCTAGGCGGAGTTGTTGCACAGTGTTCACCACTCCTGGACCTTCTTGGCAATGCACACCCAAATACACCAATTTTAAACTCAAGAAGGGCTTGTTTATTGGGTCATGAGTTGAGTCAGGTTTGCTCTACAGCAAAATTGCTTAAATATCGTAGCATTATAGCCTTTGATTTTAATAAAATAAATTAGCTGTTTTATCATTTTTGTATCACAGTTTAATTGCACTTACTAATTATAGTTTGATACTTTTGCATTGTCTTATTAATCTTGTGCTACTCATCATTCAGCTTTGTGCAAACCTCTGTACCGCTGGGATGGCGTGTATGGTAAAGTAAGTCATAAGTGATGTAATAAAATTTAATTGTGTGCTGCTTTATTTCTCTTCGTCTTAATAACATTCCCTAATTCAAGCAACAAGACCTCAGCCAAACTTAGTGTCTATTATTTAATATTTTATTTAATAATTTTCCATTTAAAGCTATACTATGCAAGTTTTGGGGATTTGTAAGCATGTAATTGCACACAATGTGCAGAACATTTAGAAACGTTGAATTTGCTTCCCTGAGTGGATGAATCTGATTTTGAGGGTGTTGAAAGAGTATTCAAAGAGAACTTGGTCATAATTTGGTGAAGGATGTGTCTTGTGAAGATGTAAGTATCTACTACTGTCATATCTTCATGTGTTCCATTTGAGACCTAACATTAAGCCAGGCCTTCTTTATGAACATGAACGTGACTTTTATGTGTAAAGACGTATGAAGTTGCACAAAAAACTCCCGCAAAAATCTGACAACACACCTCAAACTTTTAAATGATTATTTTAGGCTTTACAGGGTGACTGGCAGCAGCAGGCGTGTTTTTTCTCCTGACTCAGTAAGGCAACTACTTTTCAATTAAAAAGTAACACCGTTACCTGTGTTAACGCCACACAATCATCAATAAGTCAACAAAATTTTAACATATACCCATAAATCTAGTTTTCTAACATTTGCTAGGTCCAGTGTCTGGAAACCACACGGCTTCAAGGCATGATCCAAATAAGACAGTATTCAATTTTGTCCCATAAACATTATACCATGGTTTTCAGTGTTAAAATCAATTGTAAACACTTGGGTCTCAGTCCAACGTGAATTACTTCCAAAACCTTTCATTCAGGTCCAATAAGACCAATGGCCTCTTTGAAAGGCCACATCATAAGACGGTCCCTGATCAGTGTCGTCTCACTTCGAGAGACCCTCAAAGTTGGGCCCTGTGCAAGCAGGCAGAGCTGCTTGACTGTTCAGTAGCTTGTCCATTATACTGATTTCAGCATCTCTCTTTTCAACCTCTTCTACTGGAGTCCATGACATATCGTGCTGCAGTTTGTAGGCCCCGAGGAACTTGTGTGGACAACTAGGACCCCATTCCTAAAAGTCAGAAAAGGAGAATCAGAATGATTTCAATTGGATTTTAATCGTTTTTCATTAAGGCTAGACAGTTTTACATGTTTTTAATTTCAACTGCTGAAAAACACGTTTGCAAAGCTAAGTTTGAGTCTAGTTTCATGCAGTGCTGGACACGTCGCTGTCCACAACTGTAACAACGTCTCTATTTAGAAACAGCTTAATATAACTTTATATGCCAACATGTCAGCACTAACTCAGTGAATGCTTTACCTTAGGAGAAAGAATAGAAAAATAGCGCTGTCCGGATTCACGCATATACATATAGTACATATTTCCTGGCTTCTTCACAACATTGCAGGCTGCATGGTGCAGATCAGCGTCTCTCTTAGCATCCTCCAACACCTGAAATGTAGATTTTTTTTTTTTTTTATTGTTCACAACTCGGGCCGACTATCAAAATTCAGTACTTTTATGGAACTGAGTGAAAGTGTTAGAAAATTCAAGAGCCATTCAATACAGTATGTCTATACAGAGTCTTAGCAGTACCCGTCAGCCACTAAGCATGCAATTGCCAAAATCTAGGCTGCTGATTGGCTGTTTAAATTACATTCTGGAAGCATGTTATTAACAATGTTGAGCATATAATGCATATCATTGTAGTGAATAATGACCAACGGCATGCTTCATTACAAACAGCACGATTAGCCCTGTTTAACTGGAATTAGTTCAGTACAGAATGTGAAACGTTCACTTAAAATCATTATACCCCGAGTTTTTTAACATGGCACTACTAGTGCATTGTGTGTGGTGTCAATATCATGTGCCATCATACTGTGTATCTACAGCTGGGTGATAAAACGATAATGATGATTATCACAATATAACTTGAAGAAATGTTTGATAAATGATGTAGTGCACTCTCAAACCTCCCCGCTCTAGCCATAGGACTGGTGCCGTTTTCTACTGCAAGGAAAGTGACGCTACTCTGCTGTCACCAGGAGGGGGCGCACTTCTGAGTGAGAGGGGGGGGTCAAGGAGTGTAATGAGTCGCCAAATATACTTCGGCAACGTCTGAAACTGTGACTTATACATTCCCTGTTTGGGAGGAGCAACCGGCGATCTGTTCTCCTGTCTGAGTGACGAGATCAGTGGTGTAACTGTGCTGACCTACAGTGACCTCTCCTCTTTCTGTACATCCTAACAAGCTTTAGCAGCGTTAAGTCACGTCTGCTCCCCACAACTAGAGCACTGTTACAGCTCTTAGTCATATTTGAGTATTAGTGCCACGAAAGTGAAAGAGAGAAGTGGGTTCATGTTAATGACAGCCCTGATTTAAATGAAAGTAAACTGTGGATTCTGCATGCATGGCAGTGGAGACACCATCTTCCCAGGCTAGCTGTTTTTAGCAGCGGGCTAACTAGAAGCAGCGCTCTGTCACTCACACAGCTCAGCGAATTGATGTTACTGTAGATCAAACCAGACAAAAAAGCACCAATTTCAATTTAAACATACCTAAAAGGAGGACTCTGTTTGTCTGGTTTGAGAAAATCACACCGCAGTTAATACTTAATAATAATAATAACAATAATAATGATAATAATAATGATAATAATACACAGCGAGCATCAGATACGTTGCGGTTCACCCCTCAGACTATTATCATAGAATAGAGAAACCCAGTCGTCTGCTAGCTGGTGTCTGAATACTGTGATATGCTCTAACATGGATGTAGTAGGACTGACCGCAGTAAGGCGGTGTGATCCATCACTGACCTACTGAGCCAGCTAATGTTCTAAGCTGACGTTGTTGAGACACTACACAGTTTGGCATTTGTAACCAGACAGCTAAATAATCTGTTTTCATTCTTAAATTATGACCATCACAAAACTGCCGCCATGCTTTTCCAGCTGACCAGAAACTTTCTCCCACTGACCCACGGCAGATTTGTGAGATGTTCCACTGTTTGGTGAGTGTTTGTCAGGTTCCAACCATAAAGGGCAGTTTAAAACAGTGAGTAACCACCCAGGACCATAAATCAGCCTTCAAACTCGAAAGAAATAATAATTTGACATTTATCCCGATATGTATCAATATCGACTGATATAGATTTTTTTATCGTGATAAGATTTTTGGCCATATCGCCCAGCTTTATGTACATCATAAAAATGTCTAAGTGTCATGAGCTCCACCACGGCAAGTAAATCGCTGCTGTCAGAAGAAAACCTCGTATCTCCATTTTTGTTGTTTTTCCGTTTTTTTTTACATAATTTGAAAATGCCTGTTGCTCTTTACATTGTGTGTAAATTTAATGAAGATTGGACCAAAAGAAAACGGCCAAAAAGTATTTGGAAAACCTCTGGTTCCACTGACTTGCATTTACAGTAAGGCAAGTTTTTTTTTCTAAAAAAATTTGTCATTTTGGAGATACAAGCTTTTCTTCCGACAACAGTGAATTGTTACCACTTGCAGCATTTTTTGGTTAACGCTCACTTTCGATTTCTAATTTAAAAGAATGTCAAAAAAAAGGGCATTCAAAAATCTGCACTGAACAATTTTAATAAACTATAAGTGAAGGGAATTATATAATTATATATTATATTATATAAAGTCATTTTATTACCTTTCTAGCTTGCTCCTGCAGGTATCTTATCTGGTCAGCGATGACGGTCAACCTGTTGCAAGCATTTGCTCTGATAAATTCATCTCCCTGGGGGGGAAACCACATTGAACAACAGATACAAAGTAATATGTAACTATAGAGGCTTAATATTAAACCTCAGCTTACCTTCTGAACTTGCTGTGCTAAAGCAACAAGGTCCATTGGATCTCCAACTCGATTGGTCTGGTAGGTGTTCACCAAAACCACTCCACTTGGATTACTGCTGGTTTCCACCAAAGTGACTGAAAGATTAAAAGTTGTCCAACATTGAAACAGCAGCAGTATTAAAAATAACTGCAGCTACTTTTGCTGTAAAGACAAGATTTGCTAACAATTTATGTCTTTAAAGATATTATATTATATTTTGTGTCCCAAATGTATCGCCACCCACTGATAAGCCAAGAAATTTCTGTTGTTATCTACTTTAATATACCGACTTCATAGCGTTTATTCCTGATTCCTACATTAGTCACATTTACATGCAGCCTAATAATCAGTTAATAATCCGACTAATAGCTCAATCTGAATAGAATACGTCCATATATGCACTTCAATCGGAAAAGTCTAGTCCAACTGAGGCCATTTGGAATACAGTTTCTATCTGACTGAACGAGGTGGGTAATCCTGTAAATAATCCATTAAATAGAAGAATAATATCCGTGTCAACACCTGTATCCGATTACATTCCCTATCGGAATGTGCAAGGATGTTCTGAGCATGTGCGTTGCGTCATAGCAAAAGCAGAGAACTCATAAACGGCTCTGGCAAAGGTTTATAACATCCAACGTGGCGGAGCAGAAACTGGTCTGCAGAGGAGACGAAGTTCATGCTCTGATCTTTAAAAGACGGCGGCGGGACAGACGTCCAGCTTATGCGTCTCAGAACACGACGTCTTCCTCTTGGCCTTCTTTAATAAGGACATTTTCCTGAGTCTGACGTCATTTTAAAGCAATTAAACACACAATCACCGCTCACTGCTGCTCATCTCACTCTGACTGGACTCAAGTGATGCTCGTAGTCATGGTAACGTTTACTCTAAACGGTTCTCCACACATCTGATTACTAGTCATGAGCATGTAAACAAAGATTTTCCATCAAATTATTGAGTAGAGTGAACATAAAAACACCTCAGTCTTAATCTGTAACAGAATGTATTCAATCGGACTGGCAAAACTCTTTCAATGTAAACAAAGTCACTGTAAGACAGCAGTTAAAGCACGTGTACATTACTAGCACTAGATATGATAAAATGGATGTTATGCAAATTAGTTTTATTTTTTAACTCTTTCACATTCAATGTTTTTTTGTTTGTTTGTTTGATAATGGTTCACTTTATTCAACCATTTGCTTCAAACAGTCATTCTAATCTACTCGGTTTAAACATTTATACGGAAAAGATGTTCTGCACAAACAGAACATCTCCAAGTAATTAACCACACACACAGTACTG
Organism: Pygocentrus nattereri; assembly: GCF_015220715.1. Lineage (NCBI taxonomy): Eukaryota > Metazoa > Chordata > Actinopteri > Characiformes > Serrasalmidae > Pygocentrus > Pygocentrus nattereri. The sequence continues at coordinate 4,706,620 of NC_051231.1, read as the reverse complement.
TGCGAAAGTCTGAGGCACCCAAGACTCATTTTCAAAATCTATTTATTTGTGTAGTTTGTGTCTATTTGCTGAGAAAAGTGTTAATATTTGAATAAACTAAATTTATAGAATGTTAATGAATTTATATATATATATATATATATATATATATATATATATATATATATATATATATATATATATATATAGTGATTTTCTGGATGTTAGTGTGTTTGTTTACCCATTCCAAGCCTCTCCTCGAGGAAGCCCAGTATTATATGTAGTTAAAAAGCAGCTCAACTGCTTAACTGAGAGAGTTGGACTTTTTTCCACTTATTTGATGTTAGAGCTGAAGTTTGGATGCAGTTTCTCAACGCAAGGATTTTTCAACTTCTCAAAAACATTTTTAATGGAGTTGCTTAAATAACGTGTTACTGAATAATGAGTATCAGCAGAGTCAATAATCTGCCAGGTCATTTTGCTGTGAAATGACGAAACTCAAGCAGGGGTTTACGGTGGGGTCAGACCTTTGGACCCTCAATTTACATCAGTAGAAAGTGAAGCTGCGCTGCTCCACTCTGCGCTGCAGACTGCGCTGCATGGACACTGATCTATTCTACACAGACTCCAGTCTAGACTCCGGATTATACCCGGCAGAGCTCCGCTTTCCCTGTCCTATCCAGTCCACCTGGTTAGACACCACTAGCATACATGGCGAGGCTGAGCTGGAAAATTCAGGTCCAGAAAGGAAAAATCCTTCCCAGGATTTTGTTCCTACTGCCTGGACTATGGGTCCGATACCTTTTCTCTGGGGCCGTTTGGTCCGATACCTTTTCTCTGGGGCCGTTTGGTCCGATACCTTTTCTCTGGGGCCGTTTGGTCCGATACCTTTTCTCTGGGGCCGTTTGGTCAGATACCTTTTCTCTGGGGCCGTTTGGTCAGATACCTATTCTCTGGGGCCGTTTGGTCCGATGCCTTTTCTCTGGGGCCGTTTGGTCCGATGCCTATTCTCTGGGGCCGTTTGGTCCGATGCCTTTTCTCTGGGGCCGTTTGGTCCGATGCCTTTTCTCTGGGGCCGTTTGGTCAGATACCTTTTCTCTGGGGCCGTTTGGTCCGATGCCTTTTCTCTGGGGCCGTTTGGTCCGATGCCTTTTCTCTGGGGCCGTTTGGTCCGATGCCTTTTCTCTGGGGCCGTTTGGTTCGATGCCTTTTCTCTGGGGCCGTTTGGTCCGATGCCTTTTCTCTGGGGCCGTTTGGTCCGATGCCTTTTCTCTGGGGCCGTTTGGTCCGATGCCTATTCTCTGGGGCCGTTTGGTCCGATGCCTTTTCTCTGGGGCCGTTTGGTCCGATGCCTTTTCTCTGGGGCCGTTTGGTCCGATGCCTTTTCTCTGGGGCCGTTTGGTCCGATGCCTATTCTCTGGGGCCGTTTGGTCCGATACCTTTTCTCTGGGGCCGTTTGGTCCGATGCCTATTCTCTGGGGCCGTTTGGTCCGATGCCTTTTCTCTGGGGCCGTTTGGTCCGATGCCTTTTCTCTGGGGCCGTTTGGTCAGATACCTTTTCTCTGGGGCCGTTTGGTCCGATGCCTTTTCTCTGGGGCCGTTTGGTCCGATGCCTTTTCTCTGGGGCCGTTTGGTCCGATGCCTTTTCTCTGGGGCCGTTTGGTTCGATGCCTTTTCTCTGGGGCCGTTTGGTCCGATGCCTTTTCTCTGGGGCCGTTTGGTCCGATGCCTTTTCTCTGAGGCCGTTTGGTCCGATGCCTTTTCTCTGGGGCCGTTTGGTCCGATGCCTTTTCTCTGGGGCCGTTTGGTCCGATGCCTTTTCTCTGGGGCTGTCTGGTCACCAGATTTGAGACATCACGGTGTTTTTTCTCGGACGGCTGAGCATATCCTAAAATGTGCCCCGTAGCCCCACCTAGTGCTAATTAACGTATATTTGCATGTTGGTTAGTTAGAAAAAAGTGAATCTCCAGCAGGTGGCGCTGATGTTCGTTTTCCTTTTCCTTTTCATTCTGACCGTTAAAGCGGCGAAAGCGGAATCACAGACGGTCACTTCGCTGTTGATTTATTCATTTTGCATTTTCATTTTACTTTAGTCAGATTTGCAGCCGATCGCTTTGAAAAAGAAATAAGAAAGTAAACTTTGCATTTTGGTTTTAGTTTTGACATGTATTCTGCGTTTCACGAAGAAAAGCCAAAGCCATAGTGAAGTTTGCGTTTTCTTTTGTCTGTTATCTTTTTCATTTTAGATTTGGCCGTGAAAAAAAAAAAACAGAATAAAGACTAAGATGAAATGACAAATTGGCCTTTTCAATTTATTTTTATTTTCGGCCCAAACGGCTCGCGCTCATGTGAAAAATGAAACTGCAAATGAAGGCATTTCACTGCATTTTCTGTTTTGGCAGGATATTTGCGCAGAAGGTTTGGGGAAAGAAATGGAAAAGGCTCGTATTTACATTTTACTGTTTTCATTTCCTTTTCCTTTTTGGCCGGATTCGCCTCCCATAGTCCAGGCAGTAGGAACAAAATCCTGGGGAGGAGTTTTCCTTTCTGGACCTGAATTTTCCAGCTCTGTGGCGAGGCTGAAGTTATACTACGGGAACCTTCCGTTCCACCTTAAACGGTGCAGCAGCTCCATGTCACTGCTTCACCACTTAAGGTGGAACGGAAATAAACAACAGTGTTCAGATGTTTCGGTCTTACCCGCGGTGGATCTGTCCGGCTGGTCAGGCAAACTGACAGTTTTATCCATTTTCACAGCGAACTGTTCACCTAATGAGCTTAAATCAGACTAAACGACGAGAAAAGCTCGACTTGTAATTTTATAACCGGGTCGGTTTCATAACTACACAGTCCACACGGGCAGAGCCGGGAGGAGCCTGCTGCTTCTTTCTACCAGAACGCCTGTCTATATATCAACTTTTTCAGAAGGTTATAATTATTATTTTTTATTTATTTATTTCAAATATACCACAGTTACACGTAGTTTTGAACGTTTACTTTATTTATTTATTTTTTTAAAATAACATATATAACAGCGCAGTGCTTGTTTTGCAAAACTCGGTCAGGCACGTGATGGACACACAGGGTGAGGGTTGCTGGGAAATGTAGTCAGAGTTGCAGCGGACCTGTGGCAACCGTGTAACATTAATAAAATCAATGAAATGAAACACTAAAGTAGATAATAAAGAAATAAATGTTACTTTATCGCCTTTCCGTCGTTTTTTAACCAGATATGTTACATGAAATGGTTTATGCCAATATACCTTTTTGAAAATGATGATTATAGCACCAAAATGGTTCTTCTACTGTGGCAAACTTGACATAACAGTAGGAGAACACTTTCTGGTGCTATTTATAGAACCAGAACCGTTTTCAAATGATCACATGTATAACACAACTTTTCACCAGTGGAAAACTACGGAGCCCCGCTGGCGACATCCTGTATGAATACAAATAATGCGTTAGTAAGGCTTACTAAGTTGTGGCCACGCATTAGGATCTCGTTCCCACGCTTTACTAAGTCGTGGCCACGCATTAGGATCTCGCTCCCACGCCTCACCAAGTGATGGCCACGCATTAAGATCTCGTTCCCACACCTTACTAAGTCGTGGCCACGTATTAGGATTTTGTTCCAACGCCTTACTAAGTCATATCCACGCATTAGGCTCTTGTTCCCACGCTTTACTAAGCCATGGCCACGCTTTAGGATCTCATTCCCACGCTTTACTAAGTCGTATCCACGCATTAGGATCTCGCTCCCACGCCTTACTAAGTCGTGGCCATGCATTAGGATCTCGTTCCCATGCCTTACTAAATTGTAGCCACGTATTAGGATCTCGTTCCCACGCCTGACTAAGTCGTGGCCATGCAATAGGATCTCGTTCCCACGCTTTACTAAGTTGTGGCCACACATAAGGATCTCATTCCCACGCTTTACTAAGTCGTGGCCACGCATTAGGATCTCTTTCCCATGCTTTACTAAGTCGTATCCACACATTATGATCTCGCTCCCACGCCTTACTAAGTCGTGGCCATGCATTAGGATCTCGTTCCCATGCCTTACTAAATTGTGGCCACGTATTAGGATCTCGTTCCCACGCCTGACTAAGTCGTGGCCATGCAATAGGATCTCGTTCCCACGCTTTACTAAGTTGTGGCCACACATAAGGATCTCATTCCCACGCTTTACTAAGTCGTGGCCACGCATTAGGATCTCTTTCCCATGCTTTACTAAGTCGTATCCACACATTATGATCTCGTTCCCACGCCTTACTAAGTCGTGGCCACGCATTAGGATCTCGTTCCCACGCTTTACTAAGTCGTGGCCATGTGTTATTTTTATTTATGCAGAATGTCGCCAGCAGGACGCCATAAAAAAAAAAACAGTAAATTTGAGAGCAAAATGTTGAAAAAATCTAAACCTGATGTGCTTCATATACTATATTAAACGACACCTGACACAGCATTATTTCAGTTTCCTAAAATATTCTTTTTAATGACAACAAGACCTGCAAAAAAACACTTCTGCCTTTTCCGGTATAGTCAGTAAAATCCCAGGTCTTACATCACAATATAGTTCAGTGTTCATTTAAAACCAAACACACACTCATGATCCCTGGAAAACAACTCCTGAACACTTTATCTCTGGGCTTTAGTCCCATTGCACATCCTGGATTTTGGAATCACTCATAGTTGAAGTATTGATGTAATTGATTGTCCATCAGGACCAAAAACTGGATTTATGGTCCAGATTGAACTCTTAGCCTCTTTAACTCTTCGGGACCACCAGTGGTTCCAAACTGCACTTCGTTATGTTCTTCATAACGTTCATTTTCCATAAGCTCCATTCAGAAGCTGGGCGTCGTGTGAGGCTGTAGCTCTTCTCTCCAGTCTAATAGACGGTGATGTCATTTTAAACCCTTATAATAAAAGAAGCTGAACTTTGGTTTTCTACTGAAAGTCGACCCGTTTTTCCCCAAATCTGGGCTCTAAACTATAAACAGACGGCGTCTCTTCAGTGATCTGCTCTGGAAACATCACTTTTAGAAAATGACACAAAGAGCGTCGGAGATTTTCAGCTATCAGCAGTAAATTGTAAGTTTATGGTGATGTGTGTAGATCATAAACACACGTTCTGTTCATTTGAGGGGAGTTACTGAATAATTTGCAGTTACGATCTGGGTATGTAAATTCAGAAGGAAAGAACGAAACATGCCTACGAGCATAAGAGGTTAAATCAGAGCCTATACAGCCTGTTGCTGACTGTAAATGCCTCCAGCCTTGGCTGTCCTAAACCGTAGTTTGACTCGGTACTAAGGAACTGCTAAATAAAAAGTGGCAGCCAAGGCTTTAAATTACTGAAATTAAACATTGAATCTAACAATGAGGCTTTTTTGAGGATTTTAACCTTCAGTCCCTGAGCAGCACAAAAATACACTTAGGGAAATCATTATTACTGCCAGGTTTTAATTTGAAGACCCCAGAGGAAACCCACATAGACATGGGGAGAACATGCGAACTCCACACAGAGAGGACCCGGCTGGGGACTCGAACCCAGGCCCTTCTTGCTGTGAGGTGACAAGGCCACCCACCAGGTCGCCAGTCCATCACAGGGCAGACAGACAGACACATACAGTCACTCACAGCCAGGGGCAATTTAGCCTGTCCAATCAGCCTGTCTTTTGACTGCAGGAGGAAATCGGAGAACCCGGAGGAAACCCATGCAGACACGGGGAGAACATGCAAACTCCACACAGAGAGGACCCCGGTCACCCGCTGTGAGGCGACAGCGCTACCCACCGCGCCCTCGTGCTGCCCCGCCTGAATTATAACTGACTAATTACTTTAAAAAGCTTTGGAGAAGTTTGACTTATAATTTTAGGCTGATGTGACTTTTTGTTACTGTTTTAGCTCCACTTTCAGCAACAAGCTTACCCCTCATGTAGGAACCCTAGGCATGGGATCTCCAGTCTGCCTCAACAGCCCTCAACAAATGGGCCCTGGTGCTGCAAATGGGCCGTGGTGCTAATCACACTACCATTACTACATTCACAGTCAGACTACAAAAGCTCCTTTTAGACTCACAGAAAAACAGCCAATGTTAGCATTTAGCGTTGCCCAGTCCATACATTGTCCTGAAGTTCCCCTCAATTTAGCTTCGTCAAAAATTCTATTTAAAAACTCACCTTTTTTTTTTAAGTGATTGTCCAGTCTCAGTTCGGTCAACGTAAAAGTTTAAGTTACTTACGGAGAAAGTTCTTGCCTTATAAACTGAAATAGCTGCTCAGTTCTTTCCCCCAGTTTAGCAAAAGGGGAATTTTTCAAACTTTCAGCATAATCAAATCATTAAGATGCAAACAAAGCAGCCATTCAGTGTTTTGGTGTGATATTTTCCATTCTAAAGAAAGTCGGGGTCAGAACTGTTCGCAGTGGGGGTGACAGGAGCCAGACATCGTAAGAGTTTAACGCCTCTAAAGCTCCCTCACAGAAAGTTACATGAACGTTACGTGAAATGGTTTTGGGTGGTTACTGATGCAAATTCCCTCAAGATTCATTCACACTGATGTGGTGGTGGTGTGTTAGTGTGTGTTGTGCTGGTCTGAGTGGATCAGCAGTGCTGTCTGTACTGCTGGACTGAGAATAGTAATAGACCAGAATAGACCATCAACCAAAACTGTGGGCGGCGTCCTGTGACCACTGATGAAGGACTAGAGGATGACCAACACAAACCGTGCAGCAGCAGATGAGCTGTCGTCTCTGACTTTACATCTACAAGGTGGGCCGGTAAGGTAGGAGTGTCTAATAGAGTGGCCAGTGAGTGGACACAGTGTTTAAAAACTCCAGCAGCACTGCTGTGTCTGATCTACTTCTACCAGCGCAACACACACTAACCCACCACCACCACGTCAGCGTTACTGCAGTGCTGAGAATGATCCACCACCCAAACAGTACCTGTGAGGGTCCATGGGGGTCCTGACCACTGAAGAACAGGGTAAGAAAGTATTAGTGAAACAGATGGACTACAGTCTGTAACTGTAGAACTACAAAGACCCCTATAGAGTAAGTGGAGCTGATAAAATGGACAGTGAGCGGTGGTCTTAATGTTCTGCCTGATTAGTGTATGTCTGTTTTAATACATCTGACCTACTGTGGCCTGACTGCAAAGTTGTGAATCTTTCTGTGATGCTTTACTGCTTAATCTGTTAAAAAGAAAGTTCATTCATCTCTGGAGCTTTTATTCAGTCAAGTCCCTGGGCCTGCAGTAGATGGAGCTCAACAGGACCTAGAAACTAGCTCCACCTCCAGCGCCGAAAGTTTGGCCCCTCCAGGCAGGAGCTGTGGATGTGGTGCCTCCAGTCTGCTCCTGCAGAGCCCTCAGTCTTCAACATGTGGGCCACGGTGTTTCTAGCGACCCTAACTCTGTCCGTTCTGGACTACACCTCAGGTACCGTGCAGGTCAGTGGGGATTTGGAGCCGTACGACTTGCTGTTTGATAATGCAGTGGAAGCCTATTACAAGCAGGACTGGCTGTCGGTCATCCTGCACATGGAGCGGGCTCTGAAGCACAAGAGCATGGTCCGTAAGGTCCGGACCGAGTGCCGGCTTGCCTGCGCCAACCACACCGCCTTCGAGGAAGCCATGCCCGGCGTCGGGGCGCCGATCCCCGGCACCGGCGCGGTGGAAGACTTAGGATTTTTCCAGAAAGTTCTGAAGCGGGCGGAGTGCGTGAGCTCCTGCGAAAGCGAGAAACTGGGACCACCTTCTCTGCACAAAGTTGGCGACGACGTTGAGCTGGAGTTTAAGAAGAGAACTCCTTACAATTACCTGCAAGTGGCTTATTTCAAGGTAAAGTGCTCGAAGTCGAGAGGGAGGCGAGTCATCGCTGGACCCCTCGCTACCATAGAGGCTTAGTTTATCTTCTGGCCAGCTGCTGAGGGACAATGTTATGATTTTGTCACTATTTCACAGCCACTAATTTGCCCGTTTCTGACTCTTTTCGCTAAATCTCTAACGCCGAGCTTCTTTAGCCCCCCCCAGCCCCCCAGACTGAGGTTTAGGTGCCACGTCTTTAGGTCCTTAGGTGGAGCCTAACGTCGACACACGAGACACATCTCTGAACGTTTAATGCTTTAGAAACACACATTCGTTCAATCTTATCCAAACCACTGGCGTATTAAAGTCTAGACGCGATATTAAGACTAGTTTTTATTTCTCTGTTTACATTTTGAGGCCTTTCAGCATTGAACAGGCTGAGCTCTGCCTGCAGGCCTGCACAGAGATCATGACTGTCTTCAGACTCTCTCAGAGAAACAGAGGAGATGTCAGTGAAACATCACTGCTTTCTGAGTTCTTTCTCCTGAAAAGAGGAGATTAACGCCCGCATTTCGCTGTGAGAAGCTCTGGTGATGAATGAGAGAAGCTGGGCTTCTGCGTCTGCCCTGATTGACCGCTGGGAGAGCTGAATGAGAGCAGAGCTATAAGGAAAATATGAGCACTTGTACTTTTCTCATGGAAATGTGGTTCGGCTACGAGTCCATATGTGAATGAACTTAGTCTCTGTGTGTGAGAATATTTTGATCAAATGAGAAGATCCCAGGGTTACTTTACAGGAGCTGGGTTTCCGTAACCTAAGAATAGCTCGGCCGGTTTGCGCCGAAGTCCCTGTAGTTACTGAGTAATAAACCTTAGTGTGTAGTAAGCCTGGGGTTTTAAGGGGTTAAACATGTCTGGGAGAAGTGCGAGAGATTAAGAGGAGATCTCAAAGCCAATGATCTCAAATGTTTTAACGGATATGGCTTTGAAACTTAGCATCATAAGATGTCCAAAAGTTAACGGACACCTTCTCATATCCAGTTTTTCTTCCAAAACCAATGGAATAAACAGGCAGTTTGTCGTTCTTTGCTGCAGCAGTTACCTACTCTTCAGAGAAAACTACGCTAGACGTTGAACATTGCTGTGAGAGTTTGATTGCGTTCACCCACAAGTGCATTACTTAGCTCTTGGTCACAAACACCACTCCACCTCATCCCGAATGTGTTGTATGGTGATCCATCACGCCAGAGAACCTCTTTCAGTTCCTCAGCCCAATCATGAGGAGCTTTTTACCTCTTTAGCTGATATTCTGCATTGGGTAATTGGGTATAGTGACCTTAGGCTTATGTACAGCTGCTCCAAAGCACCTTATTCTATTGCCGGTGGTTTTCTGTGGAGATCATACAAGCTGTGTGTGCCCATTTGAACGCCTGAACATTAACGAGTGAACCTTGAAATAGCTAAATTGACTAATTAGAAGGGTTGTCTGGATGCTTTTGGATATATGGTCTGTATTCTGGTTACATTTGCCTTAGTTTCGTCTTCTTGTGGATGCAGATAAACAAGCTTGACAAGGCTGTGGCTGCGGCAAATACATTCTACGTTGCGAACCCAGATCATTTAGAGATGCGGCAGAACCTGGAGTACTACAGTCTGATGGCTGGTGTGAAGGAGGAAGACTTCAAGGACCTAGAGGCCAGAGCCCACATGGTAAGATGATGAAGCTATCCTACACCCACCCCTCACTGCCACCTATTGGAAGACCCTTTCAGTGTCAGTTATGTTATGGGGGGAATAAACATTCATTTTCAAATCAAGTCAAATTTATTTGTGGCGCGTTTTACAGCTGATGTTGTCACAAAGCAGCTTCACAGATTTCCAGTAAAGATAAAGTTTTAACATGAATGTAAAACCCCCAGGTGAGCAAGCCAGGGGTGACAGTGGCAAGGAGAACCTCCATCAGAGCTGAGGAGGAAACCTTGGGAGGAACCAAGGCTCACAAGGGGGGGACCCGTCCTCCTCTGGTCAGACTACCTACAGAGTTATTATACTACTAATATTAATAGCGGTAGTATTATTAGTAGTAATAGTTAAGAGTCCATAAAAACTTCGGTGTAGGGTGGGCAGCTAGTCCAAGGCAGGTGGTGGTAGCTGGGGCGTGGGCAGCTGGTCTGAAGTGGGTAGCAGGAGAGCTCGACAGTCAGTCGTCCTTTTTCCATAAAGAAGTGAGGAAATGTTTTTCATATAGGTGTAAAAGGTGCATGTGTGTGTTAGGATGAAGGCTACTGACATGAAGGTTATGTAAGAAATTAATGAAAGATTAATCAAATAGTGGATCTTTGTGGCACCAAAGGTTTCTCTGCAAAAAGGAAAAATGGCATGACGTCTTTAAGCCAAGTGACAAAGTGGGGGTAAGTGCACAGTTACACTTTCCACTGAAAGATTACAGTGGAAAGACATTCAAACCTGCAGGAAAATCACTTTGAACCAGCAGCTGTGTGGTTATGTTCTGAAGTGGGGTAACTTGGTTAAAGAAACCCCCCAGTGTAGGACCACCCCCCCTCACTTCTGATCAAATGCTGGGGCCAAATCTAAACACGACTTGTTTACTACGTGGCTTTGGTCTAATTAATTCTGAGCTTTAATCTGGATTACTGCATTCCTGAGACTCATTGCCCCGGAAACATTTGACGTTCAGGTGGACTAATTGAGAGGTGGAGAGCTCCAGTCCAGGAGGGACAGAGTCCTGCACGGTTTGGTGGTTTTCCTACTCAAACACACTTGATTAAACTCAGCATTATAAAAGAAAATATCTTTAGTGCTGTACTTTGATTAATAACCATTTAAAAAAAATCACATTGGTAATTATTATCATTATTATAATTATTTGACATATACAATGAAGAAGAGACCAAATAAACCCACAAATGTGAGAATTTTCTCTGTTAAAAAGTTACGATAACTGCTGTTTTATCTTAGTTTAATATCGTTTCAGTGTATTCTGGTCATTTTCTTCATAACAAGCATTAAAAAATGGCTAATAGCATGATAAAGGCTCAGTAGCTACCAGCTTTCCCGTTCCACCTTAAATAGTCCAGCAGTTTTGTTGCCTGAAGCACCAGAATGTGACGGCTACGCCATTTAAGGTGGAACAGGAAAATTCAAACAAGAATCTGGAGAACATCTGACTTCAGCGTCACATCACTGAAGAATTAGGGGGGGTGATAATAAATAATTGCCCCCCTCTTTGAAGGCGTATGATCCCTAAATGTAACTAAAGCCCAGCAGTGAGGAGCTGAACTTTCCCCTCCTCTGCTGTCCCTGCAGACGGGCAGGGTCGCCTACAGAGCGGCGCTGGTAGCTCTTAATGAAGTGATGCTCTTTTATTAGAGGGTCTCATTTCAGAGGGAAGATCTCAACCACTGCCCTGTAGCTCAGTTCCGAGGGGTAGGGGTAAAAAGAAGAAATGGGATTGGGCCTAAGATGCCATACTGATGCAGGGGCTTCTTACTCCATGAAGGGGGGCATCGTACCCTGATAGTTTGAAAGATTTGACTGCTATTCCAGTTTATTTACCCTAAATCTGTGTAGATTGAAGCAAAATCATCCAGCATGTGTTAAACTCATGCAGCTTGTTTAGCCTCACGGTAAATGAACATTGATTTAAATGAGGAAAGAGGAATTTAAGACACAACAAGCCTGTAGATTTTATCTCTAGAAATATCGCTTCACATCAGGAACTGCATCAAGAGCCCATTGTCCTAAAACGGTTTTCCGTCAAGTGCAGTGCATATTTGGACAAAAGGGAATGTTTTTGGTCTCTATAGGTTAAAGTGGCAGTGCCCGTCCTCCTGTCCTCAGCACGTTAAGCCTCCGTTTATGGTGAAATGTGTTCCTCATGACGTTTCAGGCAGAGTTTCTGGAAGGGAAGAAGCTGTACAGCGCAGATAAGTTTGCCTCAGCCATCGATCACTTTGAGGCAGCTGTGGAGGAGTATTTCACTGCTGATGCGGAGTGCAGGGTGCTGTGTGAGGGAGCCTATGACTATGATGGCTACAACTACATGGAGTACAAAGCTGACCTCTTCCAGTCTATCTCAGGCAAGTGTTTCTTTTTTTTTTGTTTTTTCATTTCTTTAATAACTATGACGTTAAAAAACGTCCGATAGAAACACACATCAGCAAATCCGTCGATGTGTGAATCACTTCTAATCTTAATACACACATAAAAAAAAGAAGGACAAAATAAAAGTCGGCTTCCTGTTTGCCAAGGTAAAAGGTGGAACAGGAAAATTCAAACAAGAAGGTGGCAAATAAGAAGCTGACCTCGGGTTTGTACAAGAAGGTTAATCTAACATTAATCTACTGTGAAAATACCCAATGCAGCATCTAGATACATTATATTTCCAAAAGTATTCGCTTGTCTGCCTTCACACTCATATGAACTTGAGGGACATCCCATTCTTAATCCATAGGGTTTAATATGATGTCGGCCCACCCTTTGCAGCTATAACAGCTTCAAGTCTTCTGGGAAGGCTTTCCACAAGGGTTAGGAGTGTGTTTATGGGAATTTTTGACCGTTCTTCCAGAAGCACATTTGTGAGGTCAGACACTGATGTTGGTCGAGAAGGCCTGGCTCACAGTCTCCGCTCTAATTCATCCCAAAGGTGTTCTATGGGGTTGAGGTCAGGACTCTGTGCAGGCCAGTCAAGTTCTTCCACACCAAACTGGCTCATCCGTGTCTTTATGGACCTGCTTTGTGCACTGGTGCGCAGTCATGTTGGAACAGGAAGGGGCCGTCCCCAAACTGTTCCCACAAAGTTGGGAGCGTGAAATTGTCCAAAATCTCTCGGTGCTGAAGCTTTGAGTTCCTTTCACTGGAACTAAGGAGCCGAGCCCAACTCCTGAAAAACAACCCCACACCATAATCCCCCCTCCACCAAACTTTACACTCGGCACAGTGTAGTCAGACAAGTACCGTCTCCTGGCAACTGCCAAACCCAGACTCTTCCATCAGATTGCCAGATGGAGAAGCGTGATTGGTCACTCCAGAGAAAACGTCTCCACTGCTTTAGAGTCCAGTGGCGGCGCTTTACACCACTGCATCCCACGCTTTGCATTGCACTTGGTGATGTAAGGCTTGGATGCAGCTGCTCGGCCATGGAAACCCATTCCATGAAGCTCTCTACGCCATTCTTGAGCTGGTCTGAAGGCCACATGAAGTTTGGAGGTCTGTAGTGATTGACTCTGCAGAAAGTTGGTGACCTCTGCGCACTATGCCCCTCAGCATCCGCTGACCCCACTCTGTCATTTTACGTGGCCAACCACTTCGTGGCAGAGTTGCTGTCGTTCCCAATCGCTTCCACTTTGTTATAATCCCACTGACAGTGTACTGTGGAATATCTAGTAGTGAGGAAATTTCACGACTTGGCTTGCTGCACAGGTGGCGTCCGATCACGGTACCACGCTGGAATTCACTGAGCTCCTGAGAGCGACCCATTCTTTCACTAATGTCTGTAGAAGCAGTCTGCAGGCCTAGGGGCTCGGCTTTATACACCTGTGGCCATGGAAGTGATTAGAACACCTGAACTCAATGATGTGGATGGGCGAGTGAAGACTTTTGGCAATATAGTGTATGTATATCACTTCCAAGCTGCCCCTCTGAACTTGTCCAGGCCCCCTTCTAAATAAGTGAAATTCTGGCTAAGCCATAACGAGAGATAATTCAAATACAGTTATAGCATGCTTTCGTTACTGCAACTTCTAGGGGTTCATATTTTTGTGGGTTTTTTTTTTCATATGTCTGATTCAGCTTGTTGATGTGCTTTAATGTTTCACTACAGATCACTACTTACACATTCTGAACTGCAAGCAAAACTGCGCCGTAGAACTGGCCTCCGTTGTTGGAAGAGATAAGCCGATTGAAGACTTTCTTCCTTCACATTTCAACTACCTCCAGTTTTCCTATTATAACAGTATGTTACTCCCTTCATTGTTCATATTGAACCAATTTGATTCTTCTTTATGTGCATCAATGCAGTAAAACTGATGCGTGCACTGGAGCTAACGCACTGTTTTCTGTGTACTGAACAATGTAGTCTAAGCTCACTCTCTCCGCACTGCCACTCTCCCTGTGTCTCTCTCCCAGGTGAGCAATATGAGAAGGCCATTGAGAGTGCTAAAACGTACCTTCTGTTCCATCCTGAGGATGAGGTCATGAAGCAGAACTTGGCTTACTACTCAGTTGTGCTCGGCGAGGACAAGGCTGCAGACATCTCGGCCAGAGAGGTGCTGACCAAACTGCCTCACAGTCAGCCTTTTGTTAACTGGAGCTGCAGGACTTCGACCGCTTAGTCCAGATTTAATTTCTACTGATGTTTGGCCTCTCACTGTAATGCCAACCTTAACCTCAACCCAACACCGTCACCAAAATAGAATCCAGACCTTTTATTTAACCCTTATGTGGTTGTTATATGCACTGTATAACCTATACATGCACTTCATAAACCGATAACTGCAGAAAATCAGATTTTGTCAGTAATTTGATCACCACACTATTATATGCTATTGAGTCAGGCAGTAATCAGATTTCTGCTTTGCAACCAGCCAATAAACACACAGAAGAAGACGTGACGTAAACATAACGTAAAACTCAAAATTCATGCCGTGTTTTTTTTTTAAACATTGCACAGCTTTACCTGAAAATATGAACTTACATCATCTAGAAGAAGAAGAAGAATACTTAATATTTCATTTTGTGTTTGGTTTCAGTGTCGCTCCGAAAGTGTTTCGCTGCATCTCACGACATCTATGTCTGTTCTCACGCAAGCGCAGACTGGGAAATCTGAAAGAAATCAGAGTAAGAGTTCACATGCACTGAGAAATCTGATTACTGAGCTAAAATCCAGCTTTACTGGATTTCTTAATCGGATTTCTAGATCGGAGTATGACGTTTACATGACCATTTGAAAACCGGATTACTGTAGAAATCTGATGATGATCGAATTATTGAGTGCATGTAAACACACTAAGTGGTTTTTTAAATCAATACAGTCATAACAATTTATGTAAACATACCACATGTTTAAAATATCAGAAGTGTCCAGTGTTGGGTTCTACTTTAGCAGCTGTAGCCAGTCAGCAGCCTGTCCATGTTGTCCACCCACCCTCACACACACACACACACACTAACAGCAGGCCATGTAGGAGGAGAACAGAGTGAAGGACACAGCATCCCCACACTTTCACTCCCCGTGGGTTCAGCCCAACACCACATGTCTAATATAAATGTGTGGGGGGTGAACAGATTGAAGACACTGAAAATGGGTTATTTTATATGATTTTTTCCAGAAAATGAGCAAAACCCAAGAATCTGAGGTTAAAATAATAATAAATCACATCATTTTTTCTTTTGGTAAACACTAAATGGGTCCCACAGACCTGAACACCACACAAGGGTTAATAAGATTTTCACCACTCAAATCATATCTTGGCAAGTGAAATCATCTTAAATGAGTTTGAATGTTTTTCCAAACATAATTCAGTTATTGCAACGTGTGAAATGCTTTTATTTGGGGACTCTTGCCACAAAACACCCTACATGTACCTGCCTGCTATAAATGAAGTTGAAAAATAAATTTTATGCCAAAACTGTATCTCAGATCTATCATAAAACAGTGTCTCAGACATCAGGCAGCATATCTATAGCCATTACATGTAATAGGTTTCTGTGAGAAAGCTTTTAGAGACATTAAACACTCAGTAATTCTGGTTCCTGTCACCACCGCTGTGAGCAATACTGAAGCTGTGCGTTTCTCTAGAACGGAGCATTTCTCATCAGAACCCCTCTGAAAATCTGAGCATGTGTAGATGAGCTGTAGAGGACCATTAAAATAAGATGTGGCCTAAATTTCAGTCATTCGACGAGTGCCAGTGCAAGGTGTATGTGGGACGTTTCTAAAACTGAGCGTGAGTACATTCAAACATTCATGAGAAAAGTGAGTATGAATGAATAAGAAATTAAACGCCTCCAGAAAATGTACGACGTTCCACAGGCGCAGCGGGGTCGGCGCCGTTTCATGACTATGATTATTTTCTGTCCGCAGGTCGTTCAGCAGTACATCAAGAAGTCTCTGCTGGAGAAAGAGCTTCTGTACTTCGGCTATGAAATTTTTGGAGTAACTTTTGTCGATCCAGTAAGTCCCATAAGCGAAGTTTTACATAATGTTCCAGTTTCTGTGTCTGCTCTGCCAGAAATAATCGGGCTTGCCTGATTCGCTTTTTCAGGACACATGGACCCCTGAAGATGTCATGCCTAAGAAGCTGAGGGACAAGCAAAAGTAAGAAATATTATGCATTGTTCTTGCAGGCATTATTCTTGGTTTGATTAATTCATTTAATAAAATAATAATGTAAACTGATTTGAGTATATTTTACACTAAACTGTCGTAACAGCGGGTTTTACCTAAATAATGATGTGAAACTTTACTGACTGCACCATCACTGATTTACTAAACTGTTATACTATTACATTGTTGCTTTATTTATGCTGGCATCTGCTTTCTGTTACAGCCTTTTATAAACTGCATGTAGATAAGAGTTCGAAATGATAAAACCCCCAAACAGCTAGGATGCACACGGTGAAATTAAAATGGGAAGGTTTTACGAGGTTGACTGTTTTCGCTACTACCATCCCCATCAAGCCGCCGAAGAGCCCCAGAAAATGATCAACAGCGAGTGGTGGAGGCGTCCGAATTCCCTAAAACAGTGACAGCTCGTTTCTAATTATGCGCGCAGCAGGTTCATGTTCGATATAACCTGAGTCCTGATATCTTAGACGCAGGTTTCATTCAGTTTGACATCGAGGTCACAGACTGCATCACCGGTCATCCAGGGTTTCTTGCAATGGCTGTGACGTGCGGATAGAATAGCAGACGCTCGCGGGTGAGACGTCATGTGGTTTAATATCAAAAACAACCAGGAAAATCCAAAGAGGGACAAAACACAGATCGTAGTCAAAGTTCAGTCCAAGCTCATAACACAAAACAGTCCAGGCAGGCAAAAGTGCTCTAGGGCGAAACAGGAATCGAGAACGGGTCAAACTTGGCGAAAGGTCTAGACACGGAAAACACGATGGGGGGGGTTGGCGCTTAGTAATTGCATCTAACAATACTTCTGAAAGATACTAACAGAAGTCCCAGCTTATATAGGCTGGGACTGAAGTCTGTCAGGTGAAAGTGATCAATACTCAGGCGACTGTGATCGCTGACAGGTGTGGGGGAAACCGCGTGATCTGTCTCGGACTCCTGGGTATTGAAGTCTTTTACTAAGATGTAGTCCGGGTGCGCGTGGTCCGTCACGTGATCTCCCCAAAAACTGTGGGAGATGAAGTCCGACTCCTCCATCGACTGCGTGACAATGGCTGTAAATCCTTACGTTCTGCAAGCTGTTCATGGCACGTACCGGTGTTGCATCTAAGTCAGTTCCCCCTCAAATTATCCTCATAAATTTGACCGTGGGGCCTGACTCACTGAAGGGAAATCAAAGTCAAGGAGCACTGGAACTACGAAGAGCGGGAAAACATTCAAGAAAGGCTGTACGGACGAAAGGTTGACACGGTCAGTAACACTGACCATTTAACGTTAACCTTTCCTGAACCGTTTCGCTTTCTGTAGTTCCAGTTCTGCTTACGGTTGATTTCTGTTCAGTGAGTCATGCCCGAGAGTTTGAGTTGTGAAGGGAAACATGAATCGGATGCAGTACCAGCAGCTTTATGGAGAACCACAAGAATCCTCACTTAATCAGTCCAACATCTTCATTACAAACTCAGCCCAGTTGAACTGGGTTATTTACAGACTGCTGGCATATTGAGCCTTGTGAGGTGGTGCTGGGGGTATTTAGCTCAGCACCTGAGTGGTCCTCTCCTCACTCTCGACTCCTAAGCTTTCATATTTATGAGTGCGGTGCGAGTAGGGCGTCATCAGGGGTTGGTAATGTATTTGATTTGCATACTGCCATCCGCGCCTACAGCAGAGTTGAACCAGAGCGGCGCTGCAGACGAGGAAATGACCACGACGAAAATGATATTTTTACAGTTTGAAAAGATGCGTTCACACTTTAAGCAAGGCTGGTGTATATTATTATTACAGAGCAGTGCATTTCAGATGTTGATGGAAAAAAAAAAGCTCTTAGGGTGGAGTTACTCTTTAAAATAATTGGTTGTGATAAAATAATTGCGTACATTATGACCTAGTCGTTATTTTGACTTACTAAGTCAAATTCCTGGGAAAATAAGTCATTATTTTTTTTAACAAAAAGTCCATAAGCAGTGGTTATATGGCTATGGCCCGATGTCAATTATGAAGTTATGACCATGTTCGTTTGCATCTTTAGAGCTCCCTGAATCGGCCAACCCCACCAACACAACGTGCCTTGATGATTAGCACCTCTTTTAGTAAATCTGCCAGTTAATTTCAAGAAACTTAAGCCAGATCTCCATTTTCATAAACATTTATAAATGTCAGAAGTCATCAGGAGCTCAGACTGTATCTCTTTGTATTATGTGCAGGGCAGATAGAGAGAGAGCCGCCCGGATTACAGAGGAGATTGGGAATCTGATGAAGGAGATTGAGACACTAGTCGAAGAGAAGAGCAAGGAATCTTCAGACATTGGCATGATAATTAAAGATGGTGAGCAGCCTGAAAACAGCGTTAATGAACTGTATCTGATCTCAAATGTACATTTTTGAAAATGCTTGACATGCATTATATTTTGTTTAGGACCTAATAAAGCATCATCGGACAAAGGGGTGTTTGATGACGTCACAGTTACCATGACATCTGCGGCTCTGAACGGCTCGCAGAGAGTGCTGCTGGACGGAGTCATCACAGATGATGAATGTCGAGAGCTACTCCGACTTTCCAGTGTAGGTGTTTAGTCTCCCAACAAACATAGTGTTAATAGGTCAGTGACAAGTGAAGCTTCCAAAATGATTATTTTATATGTTCTAAATAAAATAAATATAAAAATAAAGGTAAAAATGATTATTTAGGATATGGATATAGATGTGACATGCATTTCTGTTATTTCTGACTACTGAAAACAAGTATAAACTGTCGTAGTACATATAAATCACGGTTTATTTGTAGAACTCAAAAGTTATATGTTAAAAACCAATGAGGTGCCAATGCTGGAATATCAGTATAGATGATATATAAAGCTGTTACAAAACATGTACCTGTGCTAGATGTTTTTGGACAGTAGTCATATGTGCTTGAAAACTTTCCTATAGGCAGCTGCACAGAAAGGAGACGGCTACAGAGGCCAGCAGAATCCTCACTCACCAAGCGAGATGTTCCAGGGGGTCACTGTTCTCAAGGCTCTGCAGGTAAGGTGCCTCGGGATACCTCAGATTATCTACCTCGGAATACTTGTTCGATGGACCGAATAGCGTCGCATTTACGCATCTGATGACTATGTTTAAAGGAGTGGTGCAGCAAAAAAACCACATTGACACAGTTCTCCACTTACCAGATGTGGAATGAATCAGCCAAGACTTGCTTGGTGTCCAGATTTTGTCTCTTTGGCTTTCTTCACACAGCAGGTAAAAGTGGCCTAAACCTGATCTTTTTCTCCATGTGTGACACAGATGTGTGTCTGTTTGTCAGTGTGAACAGATAAACGCTCAGAATCTGACATCTTCAATTCCGATTTGAGACGCTTTCATATGTGCTACTGAAATCCGGTCCGTATCCAACCTGCGGCAGTGCGACTCAGTCTGAACAGCCAGATTGGAATTCACGGCTTTTACATCAGTCCAACCCCACATTCGGCACAATTTCATGCTTCCGAGACCTCTGAGGCTGATGTTTCTGTACAAAAGTGAGAAGAGACTCATCCAAACTCTCCATGTTTGAAGAGATTCCGAAATAAATGGGCGAACGAAGCTGCAGGACAGTGAGGCTGCAGTGTCAAAGAACAGTTTAAAGTCTGAAAGAAAGGTTTCTTGGCTTCGTGATGGTTCCTGTGATGCTGGTGAAGATGGAGCTGAACCTCCGGGAGTGACCGGCGTTTGTTGGCAGTTGTGATTGTTTACCTCTGGATGAGCGTGACACTCTGTTCTTTTGCCCATGAGGGTCAGTTTAGGAGCTGATCTGTTCAGATGTCACATACAGGTCACGTTTTTTTTTAAATGTGAACAGCCGAACAAAAAACATCGGATTTGGTGAGAAGATCAGATTTGCGGCACTTTTGCCTGCTGTATATATACAAAGCCTTTAGTTTAGTGTCAGAGTGATGAGTCTGATCTTGTTAATAAACATCAACTCATCAACTCAAACCACATCCAGGTTATTGCTAAGGTTGTATAGACTTGTCGTTGCGATTTAGGACACTGCATAACTTACTTTGAACTATAAAGATGAACTTCACCATGTAGCTGAAATCTGTGGGCAGCCATTTCAGACGGGTGTGAATATTATATTGATGCTACAGAATATGCATCCTAAACCACAAGTTTGTGCAACCTCAGTGAAGAGCTGGATGTGGATTGAGCAGGTTGAGAGAGGTTTTAGGGACGTATTTACAGAAACGTTTTAGGACAGTATAGACTTTAGTTGCAAAGTTAACCTCAAACCTCCACCACTAACCTGAACAATCACAGTCAGGGTCCGGATGCAAGTCCTAAGAATGAAAATCTTAACTTCATATCTTAGGAAATTGTCATTCTTTAAATAACTTGATAAGAATTAAGAATATTAAGAAATGATTTTTTTAATAAAATTGTCTCTCACTCCACAATTATCATCTTTTTCTATAAGGATTTTTTTCCTGTTGGCTGTTTCTTCCATTATCACCTCTAGCTCTTGGTTGCTACATTTTTTAAATGTTTTAAAATATTTCTCACATCATTTATGGTATGTGATAAAATGCAACGTAGCCTACATAAGTAAACAATGAAGATTTTTAAAAGAAATTCTTAAGACAATAAGAATATCTTAAGAGAATTTTTGAGAACTTGGACAAGAATTGCACTGAGGACATTTCTTAAGAACCTTCTCAAGTTCTTTCTTAGGAAAGCTTTCGTGAATCCGGCCCCTGGACACCAAACATTTGGGCTAAGTGGAAAATGAGCCAGTTCTGTTCCACTAGGTATCATATTCAGTACCATTCGTCTTGGTGACATTGGTGTCAGAATATGTTAAAGGTGGTCATTTTCCAAACTTAATAAAAGTCCACTATTGTTTCTCCCAGCTTGGTCAGGAGGGAGTGTTCCCCTTGAAGAGTGCTCGTCTGTTTTTTGACCTGAGTGAGAAGGTGCAGAAAGTAGTGGAGTCCTACTTCAGCCTGGAGTCTCCTCTCTACTTCTCCTACTCCCATCTGGTCTGCCGCTCAGCCATTGAGGGTAAGATGAATTCATCAAGCGCTGGGCCTGAATTGTGTGGCGCAAAGCTTTTTAGTGAGCCGAGTTTAAAGCACAGCCAAGTTTATGTACATTTAAAAGTCTAAAAAATACCAACTGGTCATGTTTACCGTGGAGCAGCTCCACGTTTGCGGACAGTGAGCTCCGTTCGGTTCAGCAGCAGCTGAAAAGTTAAGTAGCGTGTGATCTCTAATCGTTTACAGTGTGATCTCCAATATTTCAGTCACCCAAAATAATCTGAAAAATCCAGTCAGACAGTGTGAGACGCCCAGTCTGTTGTAATCTGTTAAGTGTAGTGAACTCAAGGCTTTAGTGAAATAAAGATGATGATTGGGCCTACAGACTTGCAGATTGTAGGCTACAGTCAAATTCAACTAACCTAACACTACGTTTTTTAATGACAAATGCAGGGAAATAATTTAGTCTATAGAGATTAATAATCCAGATGCATTTAGAATCCCTTTCAAATCGTGTTTTGGAAAAGTTGAAATGAAATTGAATTGCAAAGTGCCTACAGCTGAGGCTAATAGGCGGATCGCGGACCTGGGGCCTGAGGACCTGGACCTATAACTGGTAAACTATGGAGAATTATTTAATTTCGACAGGGTGGTCTTATTTTAATCAGCGTAACTTTTCTAGCCTTGGCGGTAACTTTAGCAGCCTGGGAGACGCAGACCAATCACATGCGCTGTAAATATCACACATGACGCTACTCAGCCAATCAGATCTGTGCATTACGATGAGCCCTGAGACTCGAGTGAGTGACGTCACACAGGGGAGGGACGAGGCGAGAAACAGCAGTCAGAGAAGAAAGTGAGTCAGATTATTTCACATAGTGGGTCTAAAAAGAGAAAACTGACAGTAAATGTTGTTGAAATGTCACTGAATTGTACTTTATTTGATTTGATATTCAGTTGTTGACTGTATAAGATGTTGATATTCCTACTAGGCTACTTCAGTAAACAGTATATGGCACTGAATCGTAATATAAGTCAGACATTATGATGTTCCGGACCTTCTTTTCAGGAAATTTTCTTTTGGACCTTATTGAATTTTAATTAAAGACCCCTGGCCTAGTTATTTACACCTCTGCTGCTTAATATGGATGGATATTGTTAGCATTTTACCAATACTGCTGCTGTTATCAGTGCTGCTATTCAATCGTACTACTTCTTTATTATTAATTTGAAAAAAAAAAACAAAACAAAAAGAAAAATTGCTTTATTATTTTATATAACAGTCCTCTTTCTGCAGCAGCAATAGCTGAAAAGTCAGTTTTATATCGTTCGTCCATTTTATATGAAAGTTTTTCTCTCTTCGTGTCCAGAGAAGCAAGACGAGCGAGAGGACATGAGTCACCCTGTACATGCTGACAACTGCCTGCTTATCTCAGAACATAACGAGTGCATCAAAGAGCCGCCAGCATACACACACCGGGACTACAGGTGGGCCAGCGCAGTGATTTGAGAAGCCACTTCACATCATCACTCATGTAATAATAGATAATGATACATGCGACTTTATTGTTGTTTTCAGTGCCATTCTCTATCTCAATGATGACTTTGAAGGAGGGGATTTCATCTTCACAGAGCTGGATGCCAAAACAGTCACAGTAAGATTTTTTCTTCCACTTTCAGAGTTGGAAAAAAACTCTGTGGGGCACTGTTGGTTTGAAATTATTATTATTATTTTTTTAATTCCTGGACACAGATTAAGCCTTGGTCTAATGGAGTACATTGCAGTGCCAATGGTGATTCACCACCTGAAATACTTTTGCATCTAGACTTGCTATGTTATTTACCTGGCTTCCGCAAAGCCCCCTTTTCTGCAGATATATTAGATAAAGTAAATTTTGTGTGCCAAATGTTGAATGTATGTGTTCTGTCCTCTCAAAGGCTGTGGTGAAGCCTCAGTGTGGTAGAGTTGTGGCCTTTGGTGCTGGTAAGGAAAATCCCCATGGTGTAAGGGCAGTGACCAAGGGGCAGCGATGTGCCATAGCCCTCTGGTTCACTCTGGATCCTAAACATAACGAGAAGGCAAGTCTCCCTTTTTATCAGAATTCTGTATTAGTTCAGTAGCACAAATCTTAAAAAGGTGATTTGGTAAAAGAACTCATTTTCCTCTTCACCCAGGAAGACGCGCATGTTGCATAGCTAAAAACTTTGTCTGAATTTTTACTGTACTTTTGCCCTTTTTTGTAAAGAGCCCATATCAACCTACATAAACCCAAAGTTTCCTCAGTTTGACGTAGTATGTAAACATGGTTTCAAAACAGATCAGTCTTTAATCTGTACAGCCCCTGTATGGAAACTAATCTGCAAAAACAGCCCTTTTTAAATGCATTGTTTTTGTGATGTCATGACACATCTGCTCCGCCTATAGCAGTTTAGCTCCGCCCACTCACATTAGCTTATAAGGAGTGTTTCAGCGGAGCTGCTTTTTGTGTAGAGCAGATTCAGAACAGAGGTCATTTACATATCAGTCTTAAAGGGATAGTAACAAAAACAGCCTGTTTAATCAAGGGATAACGTGAGGTCAAAGGCTACATTGAAGGTTGAAGTGGCACAGATCCGTTTTTTTGCCCTAATGTGACTCAGATCTGGTGTTTTCAGGGCTGTGTGGGCACAAATCTGATCTTTTCAAATCCAACCTGAGTCACTTTCATGTGTGGTCCTAGATCGGATACGTATCCGATTCGTGGTCATGTGACCTTAATGTGACGCTCAGATCGTTACTCTGGCAGCAGCGCCGAACAGCCGTTAAAGCCTGTAAACGGTGGAAAAGCAGCTCATCTCACCTTTTTCTCCTCCGTCTGGCTCTAATAATGAAGCTGAGAGCTGATCAGAGTTAATGATCTTCTCAGCGAAGCTCGTTCTGCTCGTTAGTTTGTGTTGATGATGCAGTGATTCAGTTACGTGATGTCACTGAGTAGGAGGGTCAGTTCAGGAGCCGGTTCATCACATTAATGATGGATTTGAATCAGTTACCTAAAAGAGCGTGAACCAAGCAAAATATTGGATTTGAGCAACAAGGCTTGCAATGTGAGCGTAGCCAAAAAGTGGTCATGTGAAGATTAATTCGGATTATTTTTTAATCAGCTCAATTTATATGTATTAATATTATCTGCATCTGTTAAAGTCTCTTGTGCTTTTTTGCTCTTCAGGAGCGAATTCAGGCCGAGGAGCTCCTAAAAATGCTCTACAGCCCAGTGAATGAAGATTTCCAGCAAACAGAGAAGGACAGCCATGCTGACACAAACTCAGAACCACAAGGCACAGAGCCTAGCAGAACAGCAAAGCAGGACGAGGCCGAGAAACCAAAAGAAGAGACAAGGACAAGTGCTGAGGAACAGACTGACAGCAAAGATGTCAAAAACGAAGCCCAGGCAAAGGCCAAGGCTGCAGATAAACCCGGCAAAACAGCAACTCAAACGAAAGTAAAACCAGCAGGGAAAACAAAAGAGACAGGCAAAGCAAAGGCCAAGACAGCAGACAAAGCAAAGGCCAAGACAGCAGACAAAGCAAAGGACAAGACAGCAGACAAAGCAAAGGCCAAGACAGCAGACAAAGCAAAGGACAAGACAGCAGACAAAACAAAGACCAAAAAGGCAGACAAAAAGGAGAAGTCAGTTGATAAGAAAGTAAAAGTAGTGTCAAAAAAGACTGTGGATGGCTCAGAAAGCAAAAAACCCAAAGCAAAAAGCTCAGCTAATAAAGACTCAAAATCAGACTCACAGAAAAATAAAGAGGAATTGTGAGCTTTGCTTTTAGTGTTTTTTAAAAGGCCCGTTTTATACATTTCAGTTTTTTTTATTATATTTTTGCTTTGTGATGGGACTTTTTTTGTGTTTTCTTTTTTTTTCATACCACAGAAAGATCAAATTGAAGCAATACTGGTGACTTAAGTACATTTTTACAACATAAATCACTTGAAGTCTCAGGATCGTTCTCATGACCCGTCACAGTTAGAATAAAATTGACATAATTGGAGTTTAACAGTGGCTCATGTGTTTTATTTGGCATAATTGTGGCAGATACTCATCTGAACATGGTGTGTTTTGCTGTAACTTGACGCAGCTTCTCAAACTGCTGAATTGAATAAGCCTGCATTAACTTCATGTTGCACTAGGTGGCAGAGTTGAATTGGTATTGTGCTCCGTATGCAGTACAGTGTTTTCTGTTGACAACTTCAGTAGCAGTTGTTGAAGTTTTGTTTAGTGTTCATATAGAATTCAACATTATACGTAATTATTAATTAATCACTAATTATGTATAATTCTTTGCATTTGTTGTTAGTCCCCTTTTGCCTTGTCGTTTAATTGTCAGGACCCCTACAGGACCACCACAGAGCACGTGGTGGTGTGTTAGTGTGTTGCGCTGGTCTGAGTGGATCAGACACAGCAGTGCTGCTGGAGTCTGTGTATTCTATATATATTCTAACTGTTGGAACAAAATCTGGCAAAGACAAAACATTTCCTTGTAATAATTTGCAAGTGACAGCAACAGTGCATATGAACAAATGGCATCCTGGCCAATTTACATTTTTTCTTTTTTTTTAAGTGAAATATGAAAAAATATTTCCAGATTTTTATATTTAATAAACTTCCAAAAATAGAAAAAAAAATACAATAGTTATTGTAGCATATGGAAAAGTTTGGATGTGCAACCCTTCCACTTCCACGTCTTAAATGACTCATTAGGACTGGGAAGACGGGTCGAGAACTGTCATTAGTAATTGTCAGCTGATGGCAATTCTTCAACCTTTTCTCTGAATATTTACACCTTTTGCTAACACTTAGTCACCATGGGCTCCTCTAAGCAGCTGGCTAAGGATCTGAAAATGAAGTTAATGATAACCTACAGGGGAAACAGGAGAAGGCTATAAAATGATGTCAGAGTGGTGTCAGCTCAAAATTTCCATTGTCATTGAGAATCTAATCTGGTTTTTGTTGCCCTAATGTGGCTCAGATCTGATGTTTTTAGGGCTGTGTGGGCAAAAATCCGATCTTTTCAAATCCGACCTGAGCAACTTTCATATGTGGTTCTAGATCGGATACGTATCCGATTCGTGGCCACGCGACCTTATTGTGACACTCAGAATTCAGATAGAATTGCTCGTATGCTGGCCATAAATGCAAAGCAAAACCCTCACATGACAGCAATGGACCAGGAGAAAGGTTTGGCTGATCACAAGACTGGTAGTGCACTATGATGATCTGCCCGGAAAAGTCATCAAAAAGAAACCTTACCTCCAATCTGATCATAAATGTTAATATACACTATATTTTTCCAGAAGTATTCACTCACTCATTCACATCAGTGAATTCAGGTGTTCCAATCACTTCCATGGCCACAGGTGTATAAAGCCGAGCCCCTAGGCCTGCAGACGGCTTCTACAGACATTAGTGAAAGAATGGGTCGCTCT
This sequence comes from Pygocentrus nattereri, assembly GCF_015220715.1. Taxonomy (NCBI): domain Eukaryota; kingdom Metazoa; phylum Chordata; class Actinopteri; order Characiformes; family Serrasalmidae; genus Pygocentrus; species Pygocentrus nattereri. The sequence goes on along the minus strand of NC_051231.1, from coordinate 4,679,985 downwards.
CAGGAGCTCAGTGAATTCCAGCGTGGTACCGTGATCGGACGCCACCTGTGCAGCAAGTCCAGTCGTGAAATTTCCTCACTACTAAATATTCCACAGTCAACTGTCAGTGGGATTATAACAAAGTGGAAGCGATTGGGAACGACAGCAACTCCGCCACGAAGTGGTCGGCCACGTAAAATGACATCCAAGCCTTACATCACCAAACGCAATGCAAAGCGTGGAATGCAGTGGTGTAAAGCGCCGCCACTGGACTCTAGAGCAGTGGAGACGTGTTCTCTGGAGTGACCAATCACACTTCTCTGTCTGGCAATCTGATGGACCAGTCTGAGTTTGGCGGTTGCCAGGAGACGGTACTTGTCTGACTGCATTGTGCCGAGTGTAAAGTTTGGTGGAGGGGGGATCATGGTGTGGGGTTGTTTTTCAGGAGTTGGGCTCGGCCGCTTAGTTCCAGTGATCGGAACTCTTAAAGCTTCAGCTCCAAGAGATTTTAGACAATTTCATGCTCCCAACTTTGTGGGAACAGTTTGGGGACGGCCCAAATGAGCGAGTTTGGTGTGGAAGAACTTGACTGGTCAAGTCCTGACCTCAACCCGATAGAACATGTTTGGGATGAATTAGAGTGGAGATTGTGAGCCAGGCCTTCTCATCCAACGTCAATGTCTGACCTCACAAATGTGCTTCTGGAAGAATGGTCAGAAATTCCCATAAACACACTCCTAACCCTTGTGAAAAGCCTTCCCAGAAGAGCTGAAGCTGTTATAGCTGCAAAGGGTGGGCTGTCATCATATTAAACCCTATGGATTAAGAATTGGATGCCACTCAAGTTCATGTGTGTGGGAAGGCAGACAAGCGAATACTTTTGGCAACATAGTGTATGAAATATACCATCAACAACATCCAGATATGGAGAAGCATTTTGGAAACAGCATTTGATGAAATGAACACCTTGCCAACTGTCAAACCTGGGGGTGGATCTGTTATGCTTGGCAACAAAACATTTTGTATGGGAAGACAGAAGGATAGATTCTATTAAACAGCAGCAAAAGTCTGGAACCAAATGTGACACAGAGGCTGACTTCTAAAGCCAGACAATGATCCAAAACATTCCTACAAATCCATCATGAACTACTTCGAGAAATGCAAGCTGAAGCTTGAAGGTTGTGAGACTAACAAATGCTTATTAAATACTAAATTGTTGCTAAATATCACTGTAGTGGAAAACTACTGCCTGTACTAAACACCACATCCACCCAAAATCATTCTCAGCAAATGCTTGCCAAATGTAATCAGCTCTACCAGCTCTATTTATTCCCTAAATGCACCTTTCCCAAAGTAGCATGTCTGTTCCCTAAATGCACTTTTCTAAGTATAACAAATCCGTAGCAAATAGAATGAAATAGAACAACCAAGCTCCGGTGTAAACTGAGTTTTTTGTCTTAATACCATCAGAAACAAACCGTTAAAAATGTCACACATTCTGAAATGAACTGCAGGGTTTCCACACTGTGTCATTGTGGGTGAAGCCTGCTGGAATCGCACTCAAGACCTCTGTGGGTTTTGCATTGAATGGACCCACACAAGGCAGTGAATGTCAGAGAGACACTTCTTAGGGCTGGCATATCTCGAAGCAACCTGATGTGGAGAAAAGCAGGACAATTATTCTGCAGCTTAGAGAGGGACATTGTCAGGCAGGAGGCTGCACTGCATCACAATTCCATAGATGACGACTGGCCAAATTCTATACATATGCAACCAAAGGGTTTCGCATGTGTCTTTCTCATTTGCCGCATTGTTGGCCTGAATGGGGGCAATGAAGGCCTCCATAACTTCTAGCCTCGAATACTTTTTCAGTTTGCGTGAGCTGGAGGCAGTTTGCCAAAATGACATGCACTTTATGTCCATACTGGCCTACTGAATGAAAGCGTTACATACAGCCCCAAGATATGACTTTTATTCTGGTAGTTTAGGACACAGGGTAAGACACACTACGCCGCTGACCACTGAAGTTTGAGCCTAGTATGGATTAAAAGTGATATTCCAGTCTACAAACATGCTAACAAAAATACTACATGCCTTCCATAATAATGCGTCTTGACTTTGTGTTTTTACTACTAATTTCACAGTTAGCTTGAACGTAAGCCCACTGTCCTTCATGTGTCCTCCTGGTGAACTGGCTTGACGCTCAGTTTAAATTTTCATAATCGCTGCATAATTAAGTCATCGAGATGTAAAAATCACTCAGAGTGCTTTGATGTGAAAAGGTCTATTGCAGAAAAATGTACTGACTTACAGTCCTTACAGTGGTGGTGATGGAACCCAGGGATTGCAACGTTCACAACACAAACACAGCCAGTCTACTCACACATGTCCTACACATATTCTGAGTTTTTCTTTGTAATGTTGATGAAAAAAGACGTTTTTCTTAGGGGACTATTTTGCCATATGTCATGATTGGCCCCTCCCAGTCCCGTCCATGTGTTCGTGCTGTGTTTTGGTTTAGCCCACGCGTTCTTTGTTTTGGGTTTTTAGTCCAGACCCCTTGTTTCGTGACTCCCCTGATTGTTTCCACCTGAGTTCCCGCCTGTTCCTCATGTATTTAAAGCCTATGTTTTCCACTGTCAGGTCGCGGGTCTTTGTATTGGTCTTTGTATTGATCTTTGTTCTGGTTGATTCTAGTTTCTGTCATGTCTGCCCCCTGATCAATCCGTGTTGGCTGTATGACCCTGGACCGTTTAGATGATGACCCTGGATTTGCCCACAATAAAAGTCGCTTATCTCCACTTATGCGTCCGCCTCCTCGCTCCCTGCCGTTACACGTTTCTCTGCTGTTTTCACACCTAGTTTATTTGCTAAAGTCTGAACCAGAATTTGGGTTTTGTGACATTGACCCTTATTCATCAGTCTCGTACGGTCAAAGCTGACCATAAACTGAGTGCGTGCAAAGTTCTTAGACAGTTCTGATGTTCAGTTTCTTCTTTGGCGTATCGGTATGATCTAAGTCACATCTAACAGGAGATTTTAAAATATATAATATACAAAAAAATACAATAAAATACAATAATCACTCTACACATTCGCATCATTGCATCTTCTAATAAAAGGTGATTTGTTTATTTCACAAATAAACAATATATATTTCACTCAATGATTTTGATTACAGTGTCATAACCACCATAACTATCTAACAATGCATACATCTGGAAAAATGGTGTCCAGTTTGGATGTTCAGCACACTGTAAAAAAATGAGAGGTCAGTTCAACTTGAAATGATTTAGTAACTGATTACATGGCTTTTCTTGAGGTGGCTCAACTTGAGGACACCAGAGGTCACACAACTCAAATGTCTTAGTTGAGTCAAAAATTCTCCAAGCTACTGTTTCTAGACCTGCATCTCGGTTAGATGCAGATACAGATCTTAAGGTGTCTGACAATAAACTTGGAAAATTTGAACCAGAATCTGGAGAATATCTGACTTCAGCTTCACATCACTGAAGAATTAGGGGGGGGGGGGGGTGATAAATAATTGCCCCCCTCTAAAACTACTACATGTTGAGATGTCCTTTGCAAGCTTCTACAGAAGTCCACTAATCACAAGATAATTAGTTCATAATCATAAGACAGTTCACTCGTTTCAAGATAACAACTTTGTTATCTTGAGATCATGAGGTAATTCACCCATTGTCTCAAGATCCCAACTATGCTATCTTGAAATCACAAGATAATTAACTCATTATCTCAAAATAACAATCTTGAGATCATAAGACGCCTTGCGATGGACTGGTGACCTGTCCAGGGTGTATCCTGCCTTCCGCCCGAAGACTGCTGGGATAGGCTCCAGCATCCCCCCGCGGCCCTGACGGAGAAACGGCTTAGAAAATGGATGGATGGATGGATGGAGATCATAAGACAGCTCACTTTGTTCTCTTGAGAACACAAGATAATTACCTTGGTGTCTCATGATAACAACTTTGTTATCTTGAGATCACAAGATAATTAACTTGTCTCAAGATAGCAACGTTGTTATCTTGAGATCACAAGATAATGAACTCTTTATCTCAAGATAACAAGATAATTAACTCATTACCTCAAGATAAAAATCCAGAAAATTATAACTACCTCTTGACCTCTTGGGACTTCCATAAAACTTCATATGTCCACGTTAATTCTACAATGTCTGTACAATGAAGCTGTTCGTGTGAATCGCTAGCAGCGTAAAGCTGGCATACGTTTAGTGTGGCCTAGAGCTGATAGCTGAAACAGCACTAGCACAGCAGAGTTTTTACTTGTGTTCGACAGTTTTAACATTTTAAGCACTTTGACAGGACGCTTGACCTGTCGCTCCCAAACTGCACCACTTTTTAAAGCAGTCTGTTGTACATTTACATTTACAGCTTTTAGCAGACGCTCTTATCCAGAGCGACTTACAAGAAGTGCTTTGTCAATCTAGAGAAAGTATCTTTGCTAGTTACCAATAGCTTAAAGAAAAAGACAGTCCTGGTCTCAGATACTGCTAGAAACAAGATGTCACTGCAGACACCGAGAGAAAAAGAAACAGTTGAACGCAAAACTCTGTGCTATTCAATGGTGGCGCGTTGGGTAGCGCTGTCGCCTCACAGCAAGGAGGGTCTGGGTTCGATTCCCCTGACGGGTGACCGGGGTCCTCTCTGTGTGGAGTTTGCATGTTCTCCCCGTGTCTGTGTGGGTTTCCTCCGGGTTCTCCGGTTTCCTCCCACAGTCCAAAGACATGCAGTCAGGCCAATTGGACATGCTAAATTACCCCTAGGTGTAAGTGTCACAGACACTGTCTGTGTCTGTCTGTCTGCCCTGCGATGGACTGGCGACTTGTCCAGTGTGTATCCTGCCTTTCACCCGAAGACCGCTGGGATAGGCTCCAGCTCCCCCCCGCGACCCTGACGGAGATGCGGCTCAGAAAATGGATGGATGGATGGATGGATGGACAATACAATAAACTACAATACACAGTAAAGTACAATAAAAATAAGTGCAGCTTATAATTCAGTGCTGATTTAAGTGCTGTGTAAAGAGACGGTCTTCAGTCTGTGTTTGAAGACAGTGAGAGACTCTGCTGTTCGGACAGCCGGTGGGAGTTCCTTCCACCACCTTGGCGCCAGGACGGAGAACGTTCTCCACACTTGTCTTCCGTGCACCTTGAAGGATGGCGGGTCAAGCCGAGCTGTACTCGAAGCTCGAAGGGCTCCTGGTACAGTTTGAGATTTCACCATTGCCATCAAGTCGGGAGGGGCTGGTCCATTTCTGGCTTTGTAGGCAGCATTAGGGTTTTAAATCTGATGCGTGCAGCTACAGGAAACCAGTGAAGGGAGTGCAGCAGTGGGGTGACGTGGCTGAACTTGGGCAGATTGAAGACGAGCCGTTGTACGCAGTTAAATGCGCCTGCATTCTCTACAGTGCAGTGGCAATTTAGTTAGACACGTTAGTACAAACCCGATTTGCCTTATTCAAAGGTTACGTGACGTAAAAGCAAATTCAGAACTGCTCAGGATTCCTTCAAATACCACAGGATGCAGTGTAGTGCTTTTCTAGCTTTATTAGCATACTTGAGGACAGTGACCCTCAATGAAATCATCGTAATAGTTGGTGTTGGTGAGCCCAAACACGCTCTGCCCCAAATAAGAGACCACCCTCAATCAAGTCGACAGCTTGTTGTGAAAGACTTTTGGGAAGAGACAGCAGAGAAATTAGATTTGTCCCCGTTTTGAAAACCACAGAGAATGCTAATGTCTGTCAGCGGCCAGAGACCATTTTAGCGGCCTCCTTGCCGGGCGTGTGTCTCCTCTGTGTGCTGTCTTTGTGCGTCTCTGGTCGCTGTGTCGCAGGGGTCATGCCAAAGCTAGAAGACACAGGCCACATTGTCTTCTGGTGGATTTGTGTTGCTGGCTATTGTTCTGGAAGAGAGCGAATGCAAACTCCAACGCCGCAGCATGCGTACAGTACAGTACTGCACGTACCACTGCTTTTCTTCCCCGCACAGGAACAGTGGTGTGTATGAATTGCTGTTAATACATCCTGTTGTGTTCACAGAGTCTTTGTCTTCTTTACTGGCAAGACCATGTAACAATGGCAGTAGTATCCTGTGAGAGAACCTGTGTCAGGCACCAATTATTTGTTCCTCTGAAGGGGCATTTAACCTTTTAGAATTGATTCCAGTTGCTGTAATGAGCGGCTGTGATGAACCAGGATGGCGTTAAGACATTAACGTCTAACATGCCTTGAATCTCTCCCTCAAAAATCATGAGCCATCAGCTGCTCTCACTTAATGCACTTGGGAAATCCACATGTGAGAAAGCAATCATGCGCCTTTTGTTAAGCGTACGCTGCTCCTAAATAAGAAGCCGTCTTCGGTTTGTTTCTCTTCTCAGGGAAAAGGCCCTAAATGAAAGTGAAGAGATTGAAAGTATCTATTAGTGGTTTCCAGGGAGACAGACGCAGCACGCCTCTCCCGGGGCAGGATTAGGCCGGACACAGCAGGATGTGGCCTGGCGAAATTAATTCCAACTCTCTGACTTGAAAAGGTGGCCAGGAAAATAAAACAGCAGGCTAACTAGAGCTGACACGGATTCGGCTAGAGTTTCCATGAGGCAAGAGGAAGAGTCATACTGTACATGCACTGACTGCATATAATTAATAAAAGCTAGAATCAGGGCTGTTTTGAGGGTCTCAATTAATATCTTCCTGTGGGGTGGGGTGGGGGGGCTTTGCACTCACCTCAATTATAGTCTTTTGCATGCTAAAATAGAACAAGAATGAATACATAATTAATTTTGATAAAGAAATCATGTAAGATAGTCTCACTCACTGCTTTGTTTGACAAATAATATTAAATAAATGTTAAAAAACCAACCAAAAAAAAAAAAAAACATCCTCAGGCTCCCTTGGTGGCTCGGGAGCCCTCAGCAACTGCTTATACCACTTATAGCTTGAAAAAGCTCTGGGCAACAGTCCAATGTGTTAATTGCTAGTACAATTAGCTAAATGATAAGACATTTATTGGGTTCCTTGCTCGTAGTTTTTATTTCTGGGGCTGGTGCTACTCACAGAAAGTCACTGACAGTAACAGGTAGCCTGTTGCTTCCGACAACTTGAAGGTTAACGTGAAGTTAACCTTGTGGGAACAAACACTTAAGCACCATGGCGGTCTTGTGTCATCTTATAAAGCTACTTGATAGAAGTCTAAAACAGAGTTTGTCTTAATGGAAACAAAGGAAGGCACTGTGAGTGGTTTTGATGGATGCCTGGATGATGACTTCAGCGGCCACTGCAATGAACTGTCGCCTTATTCCCCCTAGGACTTGGATGATTCCAGTGCTGGGCTGGGACAGGCTCCAAGTCATTGTAGTATGGCCTGGAAGATCAGGGGAATTTGGCGAGGCGCAGGCAGAGGCCTGCAGTAGGAGCCTGGGAGGTAGGAAGTAGCCATCACTGGTCAGAATGTCCTTTATTTAAAGGACTATTCTTAGGCGGTCAACTCTGAAGTAGGACGGTTGTTGTCACTGTAGTTAAGCAGCTTTTAATCCAGTAATTTCTGAACAAGAGGATGAATGTTTGGCTAATGGCCAGCGTCTCACATCCTGATTCAGTGTAAGCTCAGACTATAAAAGCTTTTTAATGGCGAATCACCATTGGGTGTTGCAATTTAGTCCTGGAAACTGGCCCTATAGGTTCGCAAGAATAATAGGAAACTAGTTTTATGACATAATTATTAGGTAAGATTAGAAAGGGAGCCTCTTCCGCAGGCCCCCTAGTGGCCATTCTGCCAGATATCGAACATATGTTTTTAGTTAATACACACAAACATCTTCTAAGCCACTTCTCCTTCTGGGTCACAGGCACAGGGGTGCTGGAGCCTATCCCAGTTGTCATTGGTTAGAGGGCAGGATACAGGTTGCCAGTCCATTGCAGGGCAGACAGACAGACACATTTACTCACTCCTAGGGGCAATTCAGCATGTTCAATCAGCCTGACTGCATGTCTTTGGACTGTGGAAGGAAAGCGGAGTCCTGGGGAGAACATGCAATCTCCACACAGGCCACAAACTGGTCACCCGCCCAGGGAATCGAACCCAGGCCCTTCTTGCTGTGAGGCGACAGCACTACCCACCGCACCACTGTACACCATTAATACAATCAAATGAAATATTTTCCTCCCATGTATCTCTGTTATCAGACTAAATAGAACACTCTTTACTCTGTATGTGAACTGATGTGACTGTGTTGAGCTGCTAGTGAGCAATGACCCGCTCTCAAAGTGGGAAATCCGCTCTGGCGCGTGGAAAACTAGTCTTGCGCACATGCAGAGTTACCCAAGCAGAGGCAGCAGCACTCACGTGTGAGGAAAATTAGCCTGACACTCCACTGTTCGCTATTAAACTTCTGCTCGTGCAAGGGATTAGTTCAATTTTGACAGCTGTGGGTGGGTCCTGACGTATGATTGGTTACTACTGATTTCTGGAACAGTGTTGTGATTGGCCGGCTGTCAGTGGCGGTCAGAACAGCACTTTCACTCTGGAAGACAACCTTCAGTCCACTAGTCCACCAGTACAATGGTATTAGCCAAAACACTGACTGTAATTGGGTCATTCTACAGAAATGTCGTTGGATTTTATAAAACGGCTGCTGCAGAACATCAAACCACACGCTGTCAATCACGGAACGTCCACTAAAATATGGAATTTAATCCATTTGTGTTTTATTTTCTCTTATTTTCTAAAAGCTTCATATGAGATCATGAGCTGAATGAGAATATCTCTGAGAACTGAGAGACACAGTGGACTCACCATGAGCTTTTCTTCATAGATCCTCAGAAAACAGGGCAAAGGGGGTCGAGTGACGTCATCGGTGTGACTTTTATTTCAAAATATTTTTTTGTTTTTTGTTACGCAGTAACACCAGTGACACGACTACTGGGGACTTTCATTATATATTTTATAATATTTATTTGGCATTTGTTTTCTTTACGTCATTTAAATAATATATTTCATAGTCATGTAGAGATTATTGCAGTTAAAATTGCAGAAAAAAACATGTTTTTTCTTCAAAATAAGGCCTCGGCCTTTACACATGACTGTGGGGACGAGCTCTTCTGTGGTGTCTGGAATTCTATGTGACTGATTTAAAAACCAATGTTGCTAAATTGAGACTCAAGAAGGTGAAATTGTTAAAATAACTTTGTTTTATTTTTAAATATGAATAAACTGTAACCCTACCATGTTTCTGAATTGCAATATATCTGTAAATGTGTATCTTGATATAATCACTCTCAATTTTGGATTTGACACCATTTGAGGAGTGAAAAGTCCCTGCTCCCCTGGTGAGAATAACAGCTCTGAGACACTTTCTGTGATGCTTAACAAGGCTGGAGAAAACTGGTAGGAGGATCTTTGACCAGTCCTCCAGGAAGAACATTTTCAGTTCTTTGATATTTTTAGGTCTTTGTTTGTGGACTGCCCTCTTCAATACATACCACAGGTTTTCAACTGGGTTCGAATTTGGAGACTGAGGTGGCCACATCAGAACTTTGATCTTGTGCTCCTTTAACTATTTCTGTGTTGATTTTAATGTGGGTTTGAGATCATTTTCTTGCTGAAACTCCACCCATGGACATATTTCAAGCTTCTGGGAGAGGCAGCCAGTGTCCTGGGATTTAGAAGAATTCATTATGCCAAGAATTTTCACAAATTCCACTAAATACCAGGAATAAAGTTTCCTGAAGAGTGCCAGTAATTCTGGAGTGGACTACAAAGACTACACACACACCTTCTAAGCCGCTTATCCTTCTGGGACACAAGGGAGCTGGATCCCAGCCCAGCAGTCATTGGGTGGAAGGCAGCTGACTGAAGGCAGGTGGAAGACACCTGACTACACCACCGTGTCGCCTTAAACTACATAAATTTCTATTAAAATATATTCCAGAAAAAAACTTCAACTCACAATAGGTCAACTGAAACTGAATTTTATGTCTGTAAAAAGGAGTTAAAGTTTAAAAGATCATATTTTCAGCTAATAAAATCAATTCGACATGTGTAACAGTCAGCATTTTCTAGGAAATCACCCCATTTTTAGCCATGAGTGTGCTAACGTGAGCAATCCTGACTCTTTCTGTGGACTGAGAGGAGCACCATTCCTCGGAGCCTCTTTGTTTCAGGCCTGTCAAATAAAGATGTCACGGAACAGTGCCATGGAAACCCCAGGCCGAAGCCAGGCATTTGTGCCACAGAGTTGAGCTGAGTCGAGCAACAGATTGGGAACGTGAGCCAAAGGAAAGAGGCAGCCTGCATGCTTGCTTTAGGTTGGCCTACATGTTACGAAAGATCTGCAGCATACAAGCAGATTCATAATAATTGAATTCCTATCAATTCTCTCTGGGCTCATATATAACATGATATTGTTAGACACTGGGCAGAAGACGGCCAGAGACGTTGAACATCATTGCCTTCGTAGAGCTACCAGAACAATAGACATTACCAACATACATCATTTAGGTTTTCTCTGAGCGGATGAATGCCCTTCTTCTCTTTGGGGCTGCCAAAAACCAAGGGCCATAACACAGTGGTGGATTAGTTCGACACATTACCCTCCTAATCTCCCCCATTTTCAGCCTCCGTGCCCAGCTCAGCTGTTGTGCCCCAGGGCTTGGCCTGTGCAACAAATGCAGGTTGATGATAGCCAGTCATCAGGGACGAGCACTCTCCACCCACACCAGGTGGAAGCTCTTTAGTGCAGGCCTCCCAATCACTACTCCAACTTGATCTTTTCCTAGGGGTCAGGTGGCAGCAGCTATTGAGGGGCCACTGGCAACAAAGGGCCTATCCGGAAATGGACAAGAGCACTGCACCACGCAAATAAGGAGGGCCCCCTTTTTGCTCTTGTTTTCTTTCAGAGGTTCCTACTGTCGAGTGCACTTTGAGTGTCCTGGACAATCCAGGACCCAACCTGGACACTCCAGACTTATGCTATAGAGAGGGAAAAAAGATCTTCCATCCAAATGCTGAGAATGCACCGGGCTGACCTTGCACTTGGACTTACAATTGGAGCAGAGGAGGGGTAGCAGGTTTCTGAGAATGGGTGAGAGGGATGGGAAAAACAATTACAGACCCATTAATGGGACTCCTAAGCAAAGGGAACAAAAGTCGGTCCTTTCCCATGTCAGGGCACGTAGCGCGGGTCCCCATCATCTGGGAGGTCTCGTCCATGCATTAGGAACACTCGGGTCTTGTTAGCCAGAATATGACATGGTTTCTTTGATCATGTCAGCTGATTTTTAAGCTCAGCTTAGCGTTGGAAGGGTCTGGGCAAAAATCTGTGGAAAGGGGAGTGGAAAAACAGGTGCAACCCTTCCCTCTTTCCATGATGGGCTGTGTGCTCATGTGCTCATTGCACATCGATTGGCAAATCTGGTCTGCGTCATGCAGCTACATCCAAGAAGAGTGTAGGAGGTCATCTGTACATGATAGGATGGAAGCACATGATGGGATATTGTTTGTTCATGTTCATGAAACAAATGTATTACTGCATGTATTGATGTATTGTTAACGTATTGATGTACATCAAAAATACTAGGTCTTTATCTGTAGGCCTTTGGTTTACTTTAACATAAACACCCCATTGTTGAGCTTCATTTACTCTAAACACTGTCAGATACCCCAGAGTGGTGTTCTCAAATGTCTCAAAAACAGTGTGGGTTTCTGAAAAGACCACTTCAGGCTGACCTTTTTGTCCTGAATTGTGCTGAGTACTTCCAGTTGGTGAGTGGGATAAGTTTCAGATTTTAAACACTGATCGTTTTACAAATATGAAGACCCTGTATGATACTTGTCATCCTCGATTTCTAGCAAATTTTTAGTAAACAATAAAAATGAACCATATAATGGTTTACTTGACAGGCTTTTGAAGCAAATACAAAGTGACCTCAGTTTTCTAAACGGCATTACATTCGTCTTATACAGAATAGGTTAATATTACGGCACACCACTTTAATCATACATAAAGGTACATAATTAGATACATAAGTCCAGGACTCCCGTTGTTCAGGCATGCTTTTGTCAACCTGACATAACATTAAAGAGACACTCCAGCCAAAATGAAAAATAAGACCATCACTACTTCTGTTGTAAATATGCTCATTTGTGTCTTACAGCAGCGCTGTAGTTGCGCAGAGTGAGATTTTCAAGCCTAAAGACAGGAAAACCCCCGTTCTGATGATCTATCATGAAGGTAGGAAGAACATTTGAAAATGTACAAGGAGATTCACTTGAAAGAGGCCCCGAATATTCAGTAATAACTCTCTCTAGGGCGAAGCAATCTGAACCAAACGGCATGCAATGTGTTCCTCAATATATGAAGCTTCGAACAAGCCAGGATGGCCCTTGTAGATGTAAAGTCAGAGACGACAGCTCATCTGCTGCTGCAGTTTGTGTTGGTCGTCCTCTAGTCCTTCATCAGTGGCCACAGGACGCTGCCCACAGGACGCTGTTGGCTGGATATTTTTGGTTGGTGGACTGTTCTCAGTCCAGCAGCGACACTGAGGTGTTTAAAAACTCCAGCAGCACTGCTGTGTCTGATCCACTCAGACCAGCACAACACACACTAACACACCACCACCACGTCAGTGTTACTGCAGTGCTGAGAATGATCCACCACCCAAATAGTACCTGCTCTGTGAGGGTCCATGGGGGTCCTGACCACAGAAGAACAGGGTAACAGAGAAACAGATGGACTACAGTCTGTAATTGAAATCTGTGGCTACGTTCAAAATGAAAGTGAAAGGTAGCCTGTTGAGAGCATTAGGAATATGGACGGGTGTTTATTATTGTCTTGTCAAAAGCAAGTCTGAACAGACAATCTGATAATGCACCACGTCATCACCCTCGTTAACCAGTTTCCTGTTTAGAAGGAGGTCCTAGAGGACAGCAGTGTGATACGACCAGTGAATGTGTGAGAACCAGCTAATAACTCAGGTCGTTTTATGCTTTCACTTTTCTCCTCTCTTTATGACACAAACTCTGACGAATACATGCTGCAGCTCAGGCTGTAACCTCCACCTCCTGTACTGTTTCTTCTGCATTACAGCACGTAGGCATGTTATGGAGATATACAGATACACAGTGCTGTGCAAACGTCAGAGACCCTTCCTTTATTTAATTACAAGTCAAAATGGGCATCAAGTACAACTTATTTATCTTTCATTATCAGGAAAAAATGTCAAAAACATGTATTCAACAGAAAATCACGCATTTCCAACTCAGAATTTAGTGTGTCCACTCTGTGCCTTTGTTACAGCGTCCATCCATTGCAGGGTTATTTCTCCACACCTTCAAAGTTCAGTCTTAGAAGTTGGTTGCATTTTCTGTTTCTCACAATCCAAGCAATGCCAAATGCAAAGTAAGGCTTATCAGTACATACAACTGAAGTGCAAAATACAGGGGGTCCAGGGGGTCAGGTAGCCCCTAAGTGACCTCTTGGACCCCCTGAATGAAGTCATGATGTCCATTAGGGAACAGACGCTGAAATATAAATTCTGGGATGGGCCACTGTTTAGCTGCTTCAGCCACTATCAGCAAACTTCTGTCTCTGATATTCTCAACTAACTAGTGATGCGGCAGTCTGCCTCAGGGTGGCGCTGTAGCAAATGGATTCATACAGTTGGTCTTTTATAGCTTAAGAAGTGCAGCTATGTCCAGGATACCTCTGAGAATTTTTACAGTGTGCTGCAGCATATTGGTGAATCCGAAAACTCGCCTGCTTTCCCAAGAGTTTTGTGGAAAGAGTTTTCAAACCGAAGACAAGAGGAGATGTGTTAGATCTGAATTCATGTAGGGAAGATGGTAAGACCAAATGAACATTTTCAGAAGAATTGTTGAACCAAACAGCGCAGCTGTGGTGAGTGAGTCAGCAGCCTGCCAATGCTGGGACCCCATGAATACCAGTGGGAATATCTTACAGTGCATAAAACCTTACACCACATCTCAGCGTCACGTATGGAGGCGTAGAGGCTGGATGTACAAGCTTTTTTACAAAATCAAAACTTAAAGTCCAAAAAAATAGAAAAATACTACTAATAATGAAGGTCCACAAAAGAAACAAATACATAAAGTAACAAAAACAGAAACCAGGGAGCAGAAATGAAGCAACAGACAAGACTAGGGCCCAGTCCCATTTCACCCCTCGCCCCACCACTGAGCCCTTAGCTCTGTGTTTTGTGCGTTCACGTCTAGGGGCAGGGTGTCCCAATTCTTGTTGAGATAGAGGGGTTGGGTGAAGTTTCAGGGCTACATGACCCCCCAAACGGAGGTTTTCCAGAGGCTCCAAACAGAGAGATATGAGAAAAGACGGCTGAACAAGAGACCAAAGAAACCCACAAATGTGAGAATTTTCCCTGTTAAAAAGTTACGATAACCACTGTTTTCTCTTAGTTTAATGCTGTTTCAGTGTATTTTGGTCATTTTCTACATAAAAAGGATAAAAAATCACTAATAGTATTATAATAGTGCTAATGTCTTGGTAGCTAGTTAGCTAACTTTCCCGTTCCACCTTAAATAGTCCAGCAGTTCTGACACCTGAAGCACCAGACTGTAACCGCTGCACCATTTAAGGTGGAACGGGAACATTCAAACAAGAAGCTGGTGAATAGATTCAGCTTCGTATCACCAAAGAATTAGCGGTGGGCAATAATAAATAATTCCCCCCTCTTTGAAGGCGCATGATGCCCTAAATGTAACTAAAGCCCAGCAGTGAGGAGCTGAACTTTCCCCTCCTCTGCTGTCTCTGCAGACGGGCAGACAGAGCAGCGCTAGTGGCAGTTAATGAAGTTATTTATTTATTTATTTTTAATTATTTGAGGGTCCCATTTCGTAGGGCCAGATTTCAAGCACTAACCCCTGTAACTCAGTTCCAAGGGGTTAGGGTGACACTCAAACAAGGAGTAGGGGTAAAATGGGATTGGGTGAAAGACTAAACCAAACACAGGGTTATAAATACATAGAGGTGAAACAAGGAACACCTGGGAATAACAAGAGGGCAGAGCCACAGGCTACAGATAGATGAACACAATAACAAGGGGGCACGGCCAGGTAGGAGGCTAAACCAAAATAACAGCAGAAGCACATTGAAAAACGTGAGCAAAAAGCACATGGCTTAAACAGGGAAGACAAAAACGGGACATGATGTCCCTCAGAAGAACATCTGAGTGTTCAGTTTTGGTGGATCCACTAGGTTTCGCACGGTCATTAGGAGACCCAGTTTCTCTAAACCTTCAGACGGTTATTCAAACATCACTTTCGGAAAACTCATTCAATTACCTTTGACTTTTCCCTTCCTTATTCAAGTGGATCATCTTATATCTAATTAATCTTCTCACAAATATCTCCTGAAAAAAGGAACAACTTGCATTTCATGACCATTATGACTAGAAACTAAATGACAAATGATCTCTGACTTTTGCATCCAATGTAAAAGATCATTGGTGATGATAGTTTCTTTTATTCCTGAATTCCTGAAACTTTGTTTTCAACATTTCCTTCCTTTCAGCTTCATGTAACATTGATGTCTACAGAGACTTAAAACTCCTTTGAATGTCTTGCCGCTAATTAGCCAGCAGTGAACTTGACCAGATGGCCTTTTCAATGGTCAAAGATTCCCAGCGAACTCCTAAGCCGCTGGAGTTTGAGACGGGAGGGGGCTTCTATTATAATCCACCGCAGCTTCTCAATGTCGAAGAAGCCTCACTCTAAATCTGCTGCTCATTACTCTGAGTCTGCTGTAGCAGCTACTGATTAGCTTTGTTGGCAACTAATACAACAAAAAGAAAGCACACAAGGGATTTATCGTCAGTAGGGCCACGGAGACGGTTATCTCTTGGCCTATAACAACTCAAGCAGATAGTTCCCTTAGATGGAAATCATAGTTCTTCACACTTGTCTCCAATTGTTCATTTAGTCATGATGGTGAGGCTAGAAAAAGTGGAGGAGCAGAAGGTCCAATCCCGCTTGGCCCCCCTGGGCCTCAGTTCTGTCTGACTGCCCACAGGGGGCTTTGTAGAGGCACACACAAGCATGGCTGCGTGGTATTTTAATCCATCGAGGGAGATGGGGTGAAGAGGTGTTTGGAAAAGGGTTTGTCTGAACCACACAGTTCACTGAGATCCACTCTAATGTAAACAGCAAGCTACACGTGCTCATGCTGTGGAAGGGTGGGGGTGGGCGTAGTTTGGGATGGCTCGGGTGGATGGGTGGACAGAGGGCAGTCTCGTGGCCCCATGGGGAAAAATGGAAAGTTCGCTATCTAGATAATTAACCTCCCTGTCCACATAAACATCAGTCCCCGGGGCCCCAGACTATACATGACCTCTGGCTCTTTGTGAACTTGGGCTCTGGAGATAATCCTGATTCTAGAGGGTATGGTGTGGAATAACGCATTAAAGAGCCGTAAAGAAACATGAAATACTTTTTTTTTGATCTCAGCTTCAAAGTGGTGATGCTCACCAGTTATCAGACCATTTTAAAAGCTCAACAGGTGATATAGGGGTAAACAAACACTATACATCAGTTCTATAGGGAGAAAGAGGCCCTGAATATTTTGTAATAACTCTCACTAGGACGAAGCAACCTGAACGAAACGACATGCAATGTGATCCTCAGTATATGTGGCTTCGAACAAGCCTGGATGCCCCTGCGTCGGAGAGTTGAGGTAGGCGCCGGATATCCAATTCAATGTTCAACCTCCGTTTGCAACGTCTGGGTGCAGACCCCCATACCCCTTCACTCAGTCACTCGACTTCTCAACAGGATGGTGGTATACAGTATTGAGCAGGGCATCAAGGTATGTAGCGTTCTTTTTTGGTTCAGAATATTCGGGGCCTCTTTTGAGTGAATATCCCTGTAGTTTATGTATTCAGCAGAGATGGACTGAGACTATTTTTATTCACTTTCACTTTTAGAAACAGTAAAAAAAAACTAGCTACTGAAGAATGAGTAGTTAGTAGCTAGTTAGTTAGTAGTTATTAGCTACTTTCCCAAAATTTGTAGCTAGCTACAATTTAGCTACTTTGCCAGAAAGAGTAGTGGCTACTTTTTAGCTACTTTATAAAATGTAGTGGCTACTTTTTAATAAGTAGTGGCTACTTTTTAGCTACTCTTTGAAAAGCAGTGGCTACTTTTTAGCCACTTTTTGAAAAGCAGTGGCTACTTTTTAGCTACTTTTTGAAAAGCAGTGGCTACTTTTTAGCTACTTTTTTAATAGTAGTGGCTACTTTTTGGCTACTTTATAAAAAGTAGTGACCACTTTTTAGCTACTTTATAAAAAGTAGTGGCTACTTTTTGAAAAGCAGTGGCTACTTTTTAGCTACTTTTTAAAAAGTAGTGGCTACTTTTTAGCTACTTTTTGAAAAGCAGTGGCTACTTTTTGGCTACTTTTTTGAAAAGCAGTGGCTACTTTTTAGCTACTTTATAAAACGTAGTGGCTACTTTTTGAAAAGCAGTGGCTACTTTTTAGCTACTTTTTAAAAAGTAGTGGTTACTTTTTAGCTACTTTTTGAAAAGCAGTGGCTACTTTTTAGCTACTTTATAAAACGTAGTGGCTACTTTTTGAAAAGCAGTGGCTACTTTTTAGCTACTTTATAAAATGTAGTGGCTACTTTTTGAAAAGCAGTGGCTACTTTTTAGCTACTTTATAAAACGTAGTGGCTACTTTTTGAAAAGCAGTGGCTACTTTTTAGCTACTTTATAAAACGTAGTGGCTACTTTTTGAAAAGCAGTGGCTACTTTTTAGCTACTTTTTAAAAAGTAGTGGCTACTTTTTAGCTACTTTTTGAAAAGCAGTGGCTACTTTTTGAAAAGCAGTGGCTACTTTTTAGCTACTTTTTAAAAAGTAGTGGTTACTTTTTAGCTACTTTTTGAAAAGCAGTGGCTACTTTTTAGCTACTTTATAAAACGTAGTGGCTACTTTTTGAAAAGCAGTGGCTACTTTTTAGCTACTTTATAAAACGTAGTGGCTACTTTTTGAAAAGCAGTGGCTACTTTTTAGCTACTTTATAAAACGTAGTGGCTACTTTTTGAAAAGCAGTGGCTACTTTTTAGCTACTTTATAAAACGTAGTGGCTACTTTTTGAAAAGCAGTGGCTACTTTTTTGCTACTTTCAAAGCTCGATTGTCAGAATGTTTGTGAATCTCCACCTGACACACCAGATAAGCCCAAGAACAAGACACTGCATTTAATCCTATGCCAGAAAGAAACGTACAACTGAAAAGCTACAAATAAACAAAAAGATCACCAAAAAATTTAACCAACAATGAAACTTACACAACCAAAGGTGTAATATACAACAAAAATGCAGTTAAAGTCTGCGTTTTTTTTATATTTTTAGCCTGTATGTATGAGACATCCTTACAGCCAGGTTAATAAAACAAAGACAAAATGTTGTGGATCTCAAGGTGGAATCATTTTTGTTCAAATGAAAAAACAGCTCTTCTTAACATTTCGGTTGCGACCCCTGAGTTAAGCCTGCTAGTAAGGGACGAACAGTGCCTGACCGTTTGCTCAAACTGTCCACAGCTCAGTCGGGATTGCACAGTCACCACCAGCCCAGTGAATGGGTTCACATTTTCCGTGGATTGCCTGAAGCCTGTAGCGAAATTGTAGCCAAGATTTCACTATAGCTACACAACAAATTGTAGACACTACAACTATTAGCTACAAAAATTTAGCTTAACAGTCAGACGTCTCTAATGAAAAAGGGCAGCAATGTTTCAGAAGCACTACAAGTTTGTGTTATTAATAGATTCAGTCGGCTCTTTTTCACGGATGTTGAGGGACTTTCTGTGGGCAAATTAGACCATTTTTAAAAGCTGGACATACAGCTAACAAGCTGTTCCCATTAGAGAAACACCTTGAGTTTATACATTTACTAAAAGTATTAAAATACAAACTGTAACATCCAAAATAAAGAATATATCGCTGTTGTCGGAAGAAACTCTCGTATCTCCAAAATGGTAACTTTACAGGAGAAGGAAAAAACCCACTTGACTTTTAATGTAAGTCAATGGAACCAGACGTCTTACCAAGTCATTTTGGGCCATTTCTTTTGGTCCATTCATCATGAAATTTACACACAATGTAAAGGGCAACAGTGACAAAAAAAAAAGACAAAAATGGAGATACAAGGTTTTCTTCTGACAGCAGCAATATTATATATATATATATATATATATATAGCGTCATGTGTCTTTGTTGAATCTGTGCTAAAATGTAAATATTAACTACCATTAGCTCTGTGCTAACATATAATTGAAAATGTTAACACACTAGTGGAAATGAACACTTTCTTAGCCCCTTCTATAGATTATATAAAAATAAATAAATAAAATATGACTCAATGCAATCAAGGCAAATAAATAACAACAATATTACAAACAACCAAAGAAGCATAACTATCTCATACACATCGTTTAAACTTGCTACACTTTAAAGGCTACGCCAAACAGCCCATTCCAATTTCCAAGTACTGAAGAACTATATTTGGTCAGTAATGCCTAATGTACTGGATAATCCATGCCAATGTCCTACCTTTGAGGTAGTGGATGACTACAGCCTTTATCTCAGTCAATCAAAGTTTAGCTTAGTCAAGTTGGGCTGCATTTTTAATCAATATGGTTTATGACTTTGTCCACCCACCAAAAGAACTTTCCCCCCACCCGGACCACCTTCTGGCCATTTTGGTGGAAACCAGCCCTGTCTGCCAACACTGCTGTTGCACAGTGGCCACATCCACGCTCCACCCCCCCCCCCCCCCCCCCCCCCCCCCACTGAGACAGCCAATAAGAGCAGTGGTCATTAGCATGCAACATCAACACCCACAGAAATACTTGCTGCATTCCCAAAGGAGTAAATGACAGTAAAACACACGAATACTGAATTAAAGTGCTGTTTTCACAGGTGTGAATTAAAGATATAAATATATTATCAACTTTTGATCAACATTTCCCAGCTACTGTGTGACTAATTCAAAGGGCGCCATCTTTCCTTACTCTACGGCCAGCACTCTCTCTCTCTCTCTCTCTCTCTCTCTCTTCCACTCTCTCTCTCTCTTCCACTCTCTCAAGGATTAAAATGAGCAAGGTTCCCATGGAGATCCTTAGAGCTGTCATAGGCCGGCCTCTAAATCTCCACCAGGAGCGGGAGGTTTTGTCTGGGGGAGACACTTCCTTTCATGAGGACACTGGTTTACAGGCTGATTTATACGTGTTGTTGTGGGGTTTCCAGGACGGGCGCGCTCCTTCCACAAAGTCGGCTAAGGAGCAGACGAACAAAGAGGAAAAGCTGAGAACAGCAATCTGGGACAGACTCGGTGCAATGCTAACACTTTACTTTTCACTCCTGCAACCTGTGGAACCCATCATGCTCACTAACCTATTCACAGAATAGAGTTGGGGTTCCAAAATGTACTAGAGGGCCTAATTCCGCTAGTGGCATATGGGTTTAATGAGTGAAGCCTCACATTCTTCTTAGTGGGTGTGTCTTTATTATGTCTGCCAATCGAGGGGGCCCTGGGAGGCCTGACCCTCCGCCCCCTTTTTTGCATTCAGCCTGTCAGGGCTTGTTTTTTTTCAGTCTGAAGTACTCCCTCTGTTTTTTTCCTCACTATTACTGCTGCACAGCCCCCCCACAAGCACCATCCAGACCTACTGGAGTGTGACTAGAGCAGTTATGCAGTCTCCAGAGTAGCTCTCAGCCCGAGCCTAACAGCAAACCCTGGCCACCTCAGAGATCCTTCTTAAGCGGTGTGCTGATACCCCAGGGCTGGGGTATACTTCCGAGAGGAGTGAGCTCCCATTAGGGACATTAAGCAAAGGCTCCCATTAAGGACAGGGGCTATTGCTTCTTGTGACTGACGGCAGTCCCGGGGACAGAAGCGGCGATACATCCAAATGCCATATACCGTGGCCGTGAGCGACAAGAGGACGCAGCAAGTGACTAGAAAGTCGGAGCGTGAAAGAAACTGTTTCCTTTCGCTTGCTTGATTCATTCTGAAGCTCCTAGTGTTTGTGGTGCCAGGTCAACGTGAGGGTACTGTCTGAATGTCTTTGTGGGAAAGTTCCTCTTCGGAACAGGTGCTTTTGTAGAACGGTATCCTGACTCATTAGAAGAAGACGAAGTCAAGCTAATTTCTACAAGTGAAAGCAGATCAGAGAAAGGATGGCCAACTCTGGATTTCAGCTCCTGGGCTACTTCTTGGCTTTGGGAGGATGGATCGGCATCATCTCCACCACAGTGCTTCCCCAGTGGAAGCAGTCATCGTACGCAGGGGACGCCATCATCATGGCAGTAGGGCTGTACGAAGGCCTTTGGATGTCTTGCGCATCCCAGAGTACGGGACAGGTGCAGTGCAAGATATTTGACTCCCTGCTCTCCTTGGATAGTAAGTATTGCTGGAGTAACTTGCTTTATTCAAGAGTAGAGTAGATATTTTGTAAAGGTACGGTAGGGATCTTTGGGATCAGGGGTATCAGCGGGATATCAAGTTTCTGACTGGGAAATTCGGATGTGATAATGTGAAAATTCATCCTGTATATCACTGTTCTTGGAAGAAAACCTAGTATCTCCAAAACGGTAACGTCACAGGAGAAGGAAAAAACCTAATCGCTTTTAATGTAAGTCAATGGAACCAGACTTTTTTCCAAGTCATTTTGGCCCGTTTCTTTTAGTCCATTCATCACGAAATTTACACACAATGTAAAGGGACACCGGCCTTTTAAAACTGTGTCAAAAACTGAGAAACGACAATGACAGGTTTTCTTCTGACAACAGTGATATTGACCCTGAGACTCCAATAGCCCCCGCTGAGAACTGACGAAAGAAAAAGCAAGAAAAAATATATAATCGGCTTCAATGGCAATGCAAGCATATGGATTTAATCGACTTGGCAAAATCCATCAAATTGAAATATGCAACAGTTGACATATGTTAATTAAAGCCTCATGTGACACATAGGCAACCCCATCAAGGCCGTCACTGGCTGCAAAAACACCCTGTTGAAATAACACTGGATCCCGTTACTCAGCTATTAATCAGTTTTCAGAGCTACTGTCACTCTCAGTTTTGTGGTGGCGTGTTGATTCGGATTTAATGAGTAGCAGTCATTTCTTGCCCATCACCCACACCGTTCCAAAGAGGGACGTCTAGGAAATATATTCATCATGTCTCATTTCTCACTGGAACACATTGTTAAGTCTGAGATATTTTGACGAATAGCGACACGCCCACATCAATCAGTTTTTACGATTCGCTGTTGTGACACTGCTACGCTAGGAAGAGCCGAACGCTCCACTTCTCATGAGTTCGCACCAACTTTGAAGCCCGGAATGTAATATGTTTGCGGCTGCTCCCTAAAAGAAACGAATTAGCCGTCTTATTCTGCACACCGCTGTCATAAAAACAGCTTATTGTCCTGATGGCATGAATAGCAGTTGTTTTGAGAAGAAAAGGCCAGTGTTGAGGCAAATGCCAAAGATATGTCCAGAATGCTAAACGTACTCTCCCCACACAATAAACCAGCATTGTTTCTTGGTGTTCTAACAGGCCTGCGTCCAACGCTGAAATATAGACTAGACGTATATCAGCACATCATCTCAAAAGTGATTTTAAACTCATAACTCATACATAAAATTGGCCTCGAATCATTTAGCTTTTTTGATTAAATTGACGTCATCAGTTTGCAGGATTTGGAGCTGGATTGGTGGTAATGGAGTTTTTTCACAGATTCAGGACCGAGCAAACATCAGAGACGACCTGTCGTTTATTTAAAACAGCCATGAAATGACTCTTTTTTAGTATTAAAACTTGCATTTAACCAAAAAAAATGCTCACAAGCTCCAACAAATAAATACCATTTCAAACGTTTCAGTGTTGTGTGTGTTCACCCTCGGCTTTTACTACACCTTCCAGTCTTTTGTCAATAAAATCTGTCACAGAAGTTCAGTCTTAGAAGCTGGTTGCATTTTCCACTTCTGATGATCCGGCTAACCCCAAACAGGCTCAGTGATGCTGAGGTCTGGACTCAGCAGCTTCTTTATTTGTTTTAAAGACGTTTTTGTCAGTTTGCTTTTCTTAGTAACAGCTCCTTGATCGGCTACACATCCTTTCAGACCCACAGCGCTGAGTTGTCTTCTCCCAGTGGAACACCTGTGGATTCTTTTAGATCTGAAGCAGGAGTGGAGCTTGATTAGTACTGCTTATCCGATGGTGACATCAGTTGTGGTGGTCTACCAGGTCTCACACAGTTGTTCCTTGTATTTTTTTAATAACTCCAGTTTTGGAAACTTATTTTTCTTATGCAAATCCTATATCCAGTCTACTCAGCAGCATCTCCTGAAAAATCTATCATTTTTATCTCTGACTTCTGTGCAGTGCTGGCGACAGGAATGTCAGTTAAGACCTTAAAATCCCAGACTTATTACATATTAAGGCTTATTATTCAGTAACTACAGGTCAAACTGGTTGAGCTTTAGGTCATAGAAGTGTGTAATAAATCTTGACCCTGGTCATTTAAGGGGTTAAGAGAGAAGAGAGAAGTTTTGCCCAGGTTTCAACAACTAAAGCTCAGTAGACAGAGTGAACATGGAATTGTACAACTGGTTACTGTACAGCTCGTGCTGGAATCTTCAACCCTGGAGCCACAAAGGGTGATGGGACCGTCTGATTCCACTGTCCCCTCCCTTGCTAGTGCTATTGTTGCCCACTCTTAGGTCATCTGGATGGATAGTAACTGCAATGTTCTGGCTTATGTATATACAGACAGTGTCCTACAGGCCTGCATTGTTTGCCCTCTCGCCAGCAGTTCTGATGTCCTTTCTTGAATAATTGTTAGTATGCGTGCTGTCAGCTGACCGCTGGACAGTGTGGACAAAGCCTTTTTGGCCAGCCGCTGTATGAAACTGGAAAGAGCCAGGGGGGATTTGAAATGAGCAGTAATTTAAGGCTAAGATTACACTAGAAGTGGTATTTGTATGCTCTGTATACAGACAGTAGGTAAGTACGAGGGTTGCCCAATATACTGTTTGTTAATCGTTATCACAATATTTGCTTTTGGCTTTTGCAATACTAATATTGCAAAAGGCTGCCATAAACAAACGATATCTGTAAATGTGAAATACAATAAACCACTGGGAAAAAAGTCTAAATTGGCCAGTGACATGATCTTAAATCTAATCCATAAATCTAATACGTCTCATTTTGAGATGGTTGTGGAAATATTGTAATATAATTTAAGAAATGTGTTGAAATTTTGACTTTTAATTTTATTAAGTGAACATTTCTTCCCATTTTGGCAGATGATATAGAAAGATGTTTGAAACTAGCAAAATTATCCGTGAACATAGTGAAATTATTTCGCTTAAAACAAGTAAAAAAACAGCTAGAAATACGTTTGGATAGGCTTATGTTCCTCCGGCCATCTCAAATGGAGAAATATTAGATATTTAGAATAGATTTTTGTTTATTTCATTTGCTAAGACACAATTTTTTGCAGTGAGGAAATTGCAGGACAAATCAACCACGGCACATTATTGTTGGTTAACTTATGGAAACTCCTATATTGGCTGGAAATGAAGCAACTAAAGAGGATGACTTTTGTCCACGGTATCGTCAGCAGTAATGTAATCAACCACAACATTGGTTAATTAACATAATTGGTTAATTAACTTGCAAGGTGTGTCACAAGGCATAGCAACACAATCACACTACTAGTACTCTGTCCATTCTGAACCATTTAGCAGCTACCACTGAAGCCCCTACTGATGCATCTACTGAAGTGAACGAATGTGCTAGTCAGGGGTCCGCAGTGCACACAGCTTCAGGGGCGAGCAGTCCGAGAAATTCTGATTTAAAAAATGTGACGTCAAAAATGTCCCGAGGAACGCGTAGAGAGGTGCTTCTGATGTGACGTCCGAAACAGCCCACAAGTGACCAGACAATGGACAATGCCCTAAAACACACACGCATCCTCTTGAAGTATGCGCTGTGCCAAAGCACACGCTCACTGGCCTTTCTTTGTTTGTGCCAGGCACGGCCAACCTTGGCACCAGCCAGTGGATTGTGGGAGGCAGCCTACGCCCCCCTCCTCCGCCCCCCCCCCCCCCCCAACCCCGAATCTAACTACTCCTATTCAAGGAGGACCTCAGGATCAAAGCAGCACCCTGCTGGGTCAAACCCGTCTCCTTCCACACAAATCGAGAAATAAAGCCAGGGAGGAGATGAAAGTGGACAAAATAAAAATCACTCTTTTTTATTCACCACAAAAATCTTCCTTCAAAGGGGACCTCTCCACGCATAAATCCAACATCAAAACGCTACGTGACGGCTCCCGCCTCAAATCTCCGCTTTGAAAATGCGAGAAACGTGCTTTATGGCTTCGTCTTATGTGTGAGGCTACTTGTTTTCTAAGGGTCACAAAGTAGATTGGCGTAGAAAGTGTCTTCTAAGCTCAGAGAAAGAGTTGAAAGTCGGGAAAATGAAAAGCGTCTGTGGGCTGATGCTCATGAGACATTAAGAAGCCATTGTTATGGGTCAGACTAGCATGTCGTATGCATCTTCTACATATATAAAGGGGCGATAAAGCCATGAAAACAATCCGTCTTTGTGAGAAAAGCCACACTAATCCCCTCTGTGTGAAACATGTAAAAATGTCCCTCCTACAGTGTTATGTATGCACTGATTACTGTGTGGGCTATCTATGGAATTTCAGAGTGGCAGCCACTCAAAACGCTCCATCGAGCCGTGATGGGACATGCAGATGTGAAGTATCATGTCAATAGAGTGTTTAAATCTTAGTTTTAGTGGTTTCAGGTTAGATGGGGTAATGAATCCACCCCAATGCCAGCTTGATAGCACACCAGTCAACCCGTGTATAAGTCTGTTTTTGTAATACAGCTGGCCACAAGCTTCAAAAAGGATCATGATCTTTGTTGTTGAACTGCTCATACAGGGTGATTTAAAAAAATTCATCCCATATTTTTACAACCGTGAGGTGCCTAGGAACCAATCACAATCCAATTGGAAGAGGAGAAAGTGCTCCGCGTTCTCTACTTCAGTAAGAGGGAATCTGTCATAACTATGAGATGTGATTTTCGTGGGCAGTGAAGCTCCAACAGCTCAGAGCGTTCGGCGTTGGTTCCACAGCACTGGATGATCTCCGAAATCGCACTGAAAGAGCCGTGAGAGCAGCGACGCCCGACACGCTCAGTCCCGTATGGGATGAGTTTGACTGTGGTGCTGATGTCCGTACAGCTGGAGGAGGGTCATATTGAGCACTTATACAATTACATAATAAACTTTAGGTTCCTTTAAACCGTTTACAGTTCAGTGCATTGATCTGTAAAGATTTACAAGTGAATTAAATCATTTTGAAAACGGATCAATCTTTTTGAATCACCCTGTATTCCACACCTGCAGTGCTGTGCAAAGGTTCTAATTCAATGATGTCCAAGTTATTTCTTTTCCAACATTAAGGTAAAAGCAGAAACGTCTATTCAACTGAAAATGACACCTTAGCAACTACTTGTTTGTCAGTAGTGAGTCTTAGTGAGTCGTCTCTTTGCCTTTATTACAGCTTCCATTCTTTTCAGTTTTTCACAGAAATCTGCCGGGATATTTTTTCAAAGTTCAGTCTTAGACGTTGTTTTTTCTGCTTCTCTTGATCCTAATGACTCTGGGGTGGCCGGCCCATTGTTCCGAGAACACCAGCAACTTTTTCGTTTCTGTCTGTTTGTCAATGTTTACTTCTCTTCTCGCAGTGGATTTTAAACTCTGAAGGAAGAGAGTTCGGAGGTTTATTTGCCCCACTTCCTCTGCAGTTTATAACCCTTGAAAATGAAGCGTTCCGCATGTATTTTCCTTTGACTTTCATTTTCTTTATAGACATTTATTGCGTTCTATATAATCTCTGCAGAAATATCTCTTAAATAAAGCATAATTTGTTCTTTAATGGCACTTTGACTGGTAGTAAAATAAAGAGTGGTGGACTTTTGCACAGTGCTGTACGTTTAAGCAACACTGAGTGCGTTTAAATGCACTTAATGATGTGGTAACTGCAGAAAATCAGGTTTTGTCAGTAATCTGATCAACATATTTACATGCACTTGAGTAATCAGATAACGGGAAAAGTGCAAATCTACAGGAGTCAGACATTCATTTTAATAACATTTCTGCTTTGAAGACGTGACGTAAGTGTAACATAAAACTTCAACAGCGCCTTTTTTTTTTTTTTTTTTTTTAAACCGTCGCGCCACTTTACCCGAAAATATGAACATACATCATCCAGAAGATGAAGAATATTTAAAGCCGTGATTTTACGTTTGGTTTCAGCGCCGCCCCAAAAGTGTTTCTGCTGTGAGAAATCTGATTACTGAGCTGAAGTCCAGCCTCTTCATCAGATTTCTTCATCGGAGGTCGGAGTTTACATGGCCATTTGACTAATCGATTAACTGCAGAAATCGGATTATGATCGGATTATTGAGTGCACGTAAACTTACTGCTTTATTTTTCTTAACATTTATTTTCTTGAATAAATTTGAAGAAGTTTCATTCTGTCCATTAAGAGGAATGAAACTTGTCATTGTCCACTAAATGTTTAAAGCACTAGTATATTGTGCATGTGCTGCCCTAGTGAGCACTTTTCAAGCCTCGACTGGTGCATGTACTGACGGTCCTGAGTGAATAAGCATGTTGTTGTGTTTGCACAGTGTACAGAACTTTATCCGGAAACAGTCTGACATCTGAGGAAAAGATGACGTCAGAAATGTCTGATTTTCTGCAAGGAATGAGTTGAGAAGTGCGCCTGATACGGTGTCTAAAAAAGTGACCAGCCAGTGGACAAAACCCTTTTCACTCCTTACTCTTACACATTAGTTTCATGGTAGTTTGTCATATTTAGTTGTTTTTTCAATGATGTGTTTTAAGACTGACCTCGTAAAACAATAAGAGTGCCCAAATTTCATAACTACACAACGTTTCATTATTTTATGGTAGGATATAAAATTCCTAGGAGTTATTGAAGAAAGTGAATGAAAGGTTATCGGTCTTTATGATCTCCCCAGTACATATCCAGACATGCCGAGCGCTGATGGTCATTTCTGTGCTGATGGGCTTCATCGCCATTATTGTGAGCGTTGTGGGCATGAAGTGCACCAAGGTGGGCGACAACAACCCATCCACCAAGAACAAAATCGCCGTGGCTGGAGGAGGGCTCTTCCTACTCGCAGGTACGTTCTAGTCGCACAAGTTTAGGGAACGTGAGGTCAGAAATATGTCCCAAAGTACTTGTATGTAGTAATGACATGCTCCATAGGAATTACATATATGCAAGTATACCCACACACACAGACACACACACATTTTGTAAGCCGCTTCTCCTTCAGGGTCGTGGAGATATGTAAGTACCTCTGTGGAAAATAATGTGCCTATGTAATTTATATGTAAAATCAATACTCCACATATATATTATATGTAGGTGAAATAGATTATCTCATACATGCACATATATATAACCCCAATTCCAAAAAATTGATGATTTGCAAATATCATAGATCCATATCTTGTACCTTGTCTTATTCACAACATAGAACATAGAACATACGTCAGATGTTAAAAGTACATTTTACCAGTTCATGAAAAATATGAACTTATTTAGAACTTGATGGCAGCAACACATCTAAAAAAAACTCAATCCCAACTTTTTTGGAATAGCATATATATATATATATATATATATATATATATATATATATATATATACAAATCTTCTACCACATCTGCTTTTTCTATAACACCAGAAGACTTGTTTACATTTCTGGCATTTGGCTGACGCTCTTATCCAGAGCGACTCACAATTTGGTAATTTTACACAGGTAGGCCAAGGCGGTGTTAGGAGTCTTGCCCAAGGACTCTTATTGGTATAGATTGAACCCCAGTCTGCAGTGTAGAAGGCAGAGGTGTTAACCACTACACTAACCAACCACTTGTCACTCATGAATATAAACAAATGTATGAAAACAAACACATACACTTGACCTTAAGAGCTGAACATGAAATCGATGTTCTGATCTGAATATTTATACTCTTTTTGGACTGTGAGTCAAGTAAGCACCAATGTTAAATTGGTTTAATCTCAACGGTTGAATCAGCTTCAACTAATGACTTCTTCCGCTGTGAGAACTGCAGCTACCGAAAGTGTAACTACGTTTCACATGCGAGTCATGACCCTCACGTTCCCATTTACTGTAGACCAGTTTTGGTAAACAAGTCTCCTAATGACATTTCATCATTCCCCCATTAACTTGTACTTGTGGTTTCTCGGGGTCTTCAGGCTCCAACATCGCTTCTGTTCTTTCTGACAGACGGCAGTAAACAGGAAGCGGGTAGTTCAGCGGTATCTGGACTCTTTCAGGGGCCTGGAAATAAACAAAGCAAAATTTCTTTGCCGTCATACTAAACAAGCACTGATTTGTATCTCGCTGCTAGGTATCTGCACACTGGTGTCTGTGTCCTGGTACGCTACGCAAGTCTCCTATCACTTTTTTGATCCCAACACACCTGTAAATGCCAGGTAAGTGAACGATAGGGAGCTCCATCACATCAAAACTGCTAGAACTCAGACTGAGGACACACATTACGTGTTTTAATAACAAATTAAAACGGGGAAAAAGCAAATCTGCAAAATCGGTGGACATTTGTGTTAAAGTAGGTATTTTCTACTGAAAATGATATTGTTACACTATTCATAAAAGACTAGCATGAACAGCAGAAATGAATAGTTAAGAAGCCTTTCACCCATCTCTAAGGAGTAAAGACATTTTAAGAAACGTTTAGAAAAGATTTTAACATTTTAACACCAAAAGCACTCTTTTCTATCGTATATTCAGGCAGTAATACAGCATTAGAACTTAAATTTATTGCAACATTTTTAAAAATACAAAGGGCATGACACCTTCAACAACAGTGGCGAGCCATGACTATGAGAGCTAGGCCTTTATTTGGGATGCTGAATGTCAAAACAAGGTAAACAATGGTGAAAAAGCCCCGTCTACGATAATGATATAATGCTAGTCTCTGCTAGAGGCTCTATAGGATTCCAGTACTATGTTTGCACTAAACTAGTGGCAATACACATTAACATTTTCTGAGTGTT
This sequence comes from Pygocentrus nattereri, assembly GCF_015220715.1. Taxonomy (NCBI): domain Eukaryota; kingdom Metazoa; phylum Chordata; class Actinopteri; order Characiformes; family Serrasalmidae; genus Pygocentrus; species Pygocentrus nattereri. The sequence goes on along the minus strand of NC_051231.1, from coordinate 4,649,778 downwards.
GTAGATTAAAAGCTGAAATTTGAAGCTTGTAAAAGATTCTTTTTATTTTATTTGAAGCTTGTAACAGACATATTAGTGGATATTTTACCTTTACATTGACTTTACATTGGCATGGAGATGCCACTGCTGTTCCATTTCTAATGACTGACTGAAACCTGGTTACTGCCACTCCTATTCACAGTCGGTGATGTAATTAATACTTCCAGAAGGTCTAGGGTCATGTTTTTGTTAATTAAATCTGTCCCACCCATTAAAAATGAAATTGGTTGATTCCAATGGGGATCCACTGCTTCCTAATAACTATTAGTGGTTAATCAGTTATATTAGGTCTTCAGACCAGCTCCTGAAGGCCTAACCAATGGGAGACCTGGTTTGGCTGTATCTACCTTGATACCATGGTGAAAAAAGGATAATTTTCCATTGGATGACTTTTGTTCCCAATCGAACAATGAAATAAGTTTCATTGCAGAGTTTAAATGCAGGTATGATGATTTCATTAAATAACAATAAAATGCAAATTACAAATATTCAAATGTTTTAAATTGAATAGACATTTTTAAGCCTGATGGTCTAGAAGGCCCAAAAATGTTCCCCACTAGTCGACAATATATGTAAATGCTTACAAAGCTCCAACCCTACACTAGGGAGTAGTCTTACGACGTGCTTTCAACTATGTGAGTCGAGCTTCTCCTTCTGTTCCAGGTATGAATTTGGCTCCGCCCTGTTTGTGGGATGGGCGGCGGCCTGCTTGACGATGCTGGGTGGCTCCTTCCTCTGCTGCTCCTGTGCTAACGAGGAAAGAAGAGGGCAGCAGTACTACCGGCAATCACAACCCTCTACAGACAGAGAGTACGTGTAAAAAAACACAACTACAACTACATCAAACCAAGAAAATGTAAATGGGCACAAGAGACAGAGCTCCTCCCCCTCGTACCATGATAACACCTCTCTGTTTCTGGAACAGAGCATCCTCTTTAACGGTTGTCTTTGCACGCACCACAGGCCATAACCGAACATATTCTGCACATAGAGCACACGTTCCCACCGTTCACTCATAGTTCATTCAGATTTTAGCTGGTCAAGTTTTTAGCTGGTCACAAAGGCTGTGGGAGGTAGAGACCATGAGACTGCGAATACACGGTCGGTCTCTCACAGTATTCCTTGACATTTTTTCCCTAAAACCATAACTTTAAACTCTAAAAGTAACTTAAACATCTGTGTCGTTCACCTTTCGAAACTGAGAATATCTGAAGATTTCTTTCGTCAAGATTTTGAGCTGAAGGCCAAACAAGTGCAGGCCTGCTTTACGTAAATGATGACCAAAAAGTGACCTTCAGAAGTCATAAGATGAATGTGTGTAATCATCACGCGTAAGATGTACAGTGGTGTAATCTGTGGTTGAGGTTTATCCACTGTGAGAGATGATAGTCCAAGTTTGAGATAAAGTAAAGACCAAAACAACAACAAAAAAACGTGAGAGAAACAGAAAAGGGAAAGATTTCGGACCTCGCAGAGCCTTTCTGCTGGCCTGGCCTGGGCTGATATTCGGAGCTCTGTGTGCTGGCTCTACATTCCTCACCCGCCACGGCCGCACTCACACTCCATTCAGGAGACCAGAAGTTATGAGCGTTTCACTGTCCGCTTGTGCGCGGCAGGTCCTCTCAAAGTGTTAGGGGACATTATTTATGACCCGTCAGTGGGGCTCCAGTGGGGCTCCTTTGTGAGAGCTGAGGCTTTGGCCTCCACAAAGAAAAATACTTAAAAAAAAACGGACTGAACGTTCAAACTGGAGAGGCCTACTTTCGAGGATAAACTGCACATGGAGTCTAGAACAGTCCAACAAATGTTTCGCATAGTTGAACGGAAAATCACAATAAACATCGTGCATCCGAAAACAAACAGTAGCTAAGATGAACCCAAAAGAAGGTTTTGGAATAGTGGAAAGTGAAATGCTGAACTCTTGTCTCCAAAATCTGTTGACGGCACCTCATGCATAGCAGCTTGATACGGCGTTTGTATTTCAGCTTAGTGGAAGATTAAAGGCCGTTACACACTGGGCATGCAGTGCAACCTTGTGTAGGTCACTAGTTACGTGGTACTGCGTTGCATAGTACTGTGTTGTGTATCACAGTGCCACACAGCACAGTGTTGTCGAGGCAGAGCTTTGCATACCACTATAGCTCATTGTGTAGCACTGGTTTGTGTAGCACTGCATCACATGGCACTGTGTTGTGTAGCACTGCATCACATGGCACTGTGTTGTGTAGCACTGCACTGTGTAGCACTGCGTCATGTAACACTGCATTGTGTACCACTGCATTGTGTAGCACATCACTGTGTAGTGCTGCAGTTGTGTAGCACATTGTCACATAGCACCTAATGGCAGACAGTGTAAGCTATAGCCGCTATAGCCACAAAGAATGCACCCACAAAAAACGCATTTCTACAAAGAATGCATCACAATAAATGAACACCAAACTCACGATAATTTTACCCTGCAGTCATTTAGATTGTATTGATAATGTAACCAGACTTTCAACGTCTCCTATTGAATCTCTTTTGTTTTTGGACATCTAACTAACCCTTAACGATCTCGCTATTTGGTACAAGGTGCAAAAAAGACAGGCTATTAAACCCTTAAGGCCTCCTAGGCTTATTACATACTAAGGCTTATTATTCTGTACCTACAATGCAAACTAGCCGAGCTATTCTTAGGTAATAGAGGTGTGCAGTACTTTGGGCCCACCGGAGGCCCTGGCCATTTAAGGGGTTAATGTTAGCCGAGGTAAAACGCTTAGCATTTGTCAGGTCTTCTTAAAGCCACGTCAACGTCAACCACCACGGAGGTTTGGGATGTCGTTCTGGGTTTAATTAAACTAAAAATGAGGAAAACACTAGCGTACCGTGGCGCTTAGAGAAATAGAAAAGTGCTGGAAGCCGAGCAGCGGCGTGAATGCCGACAACAGCGCGTGCTCCTGCATTCAAAACGATGTCTTTGAATTTTTGCAGTGCATCCAGTGTCGAGTGGCCTCAGCACAGTTCACGTTGAGAAATTTCACTCCTATCCTTTCACACCCAGATCATATTTGTGGTCCCTAAAACAAACATTTCCCAAACGAAAAACACAAGAACTCATTAAGGGTTGAGCACGTTTTGAGGTTGGAGCATCATGTCGAAAGATGTATGAAAGATTAAAACATTCAACGACACTCAGTCATAATGGAGGGAACTGGAATTTCTGGATATTTATCATTAAATTTCAATATGCAGTTATTTAGCCAAGTGTATTACCATCAGCCCAAAAGGGACAGTGTTTTGCTCACAGATATATTTTTGCTTGACCTGAATTGGCAGTGATTACTGAATTTGCCTTCCTAGTCAGAAAAGCCACACACAGTTCTGTGCAAAAGTTTTGGCGCCCCTGTCAAATCCCTCGTTCGGAGCGCGTGAACTCTTTCCGAGCGTTAGATTCCAAACGTTTGCCTTCGACTGTATGGGCCAACACAGAAAAGCCTTAACACGTCTCTAGACACTTCAGTATAAACATGACTGTAGGCAGAGGTTACATATTTATCACATGTAACCAGTCCAGACATAAACTGCATTTCATGTTACATGTCGTTTTCATCGCAACTGCTCATCTTTCTTATTGAAGACCTTTAACAACAATGCATTATACAGTACACTGTAGTACATAAGCAAGCCAAATAGCCTCAGGGAGAGAATATGATGTCATAAGCATTGGTGGCTTACACCAGCAATCTGCGTGCTTTCTTAACATCTGTACTAACCTTTCCAAGGTAAACACCCGTCTTCACGTGTCTTTAATGCATTAACCCCATTTGAGGAGCCGATTGAATCTAAAGGTCTTGTGATTTGTCTCGTCCTCTAATGCTGTTCTTCTTCTCAGACTGTCTTCTTCTTCTTCTTCTTCTCTTCTCTAATTCAGGGCTGAGTTGTTGAGTGAGACTAGTTTCCCTGACTGACCAACCCCACCCTGCCTTTATTCGAAGACTGTCCGAGCTCCACTCTGTTTCTGTCCCCCTCCCTACTTCTGTTCTAAATCTGGACCTTTGTCTTGCCGCTATAGCCTGTGTTGCTCCCTAAAAACCTACGTGCCTTTCATCAGCACCTGATGAATACAAAATAAAATGTTTGGAACCATTGTAAACCCATCTGTTGTGTGCTCACCCCCCTCTTGTCCCAGTCCCTAAAACCCTTGTAAATATGTACTCTTCTTACACTTGGCCTGATGTAAAGTATGAGTGGATTTACGGTTTCATGGCATATGTGAACATGTAAGCATGTAAAACTGTACCCAATTTCATCATTTATGTTCTGTAACATAAGCTATAAACAACATTTGCTGAACGGTGGACGTCCTGATCTGATCAGACGCCGCTGCGTTCAGGTTCTGTTTGTAACTCTTAAGCTTACTGAAACATGTTCTTTTCTTTTAAATCGCAGAGCAAATGTTAAAAGTTCTCCACCAGACAAAGGGGAGCAGTACTTGTAGTTTGGGAGAGGGCGGCTCCGTTGGTCTCACGCTGTTTTAGATTTTGGCAACAGACAAGACACTCTCTTGGTAATAAATTAAATATACAAGTGAAATAAATTACAATAAAAGTTTACGAAAGTAAAACAAATGGCAAAGTGAAATAAAAAAAAAATGACAATGTGTTTCTGTAATAAGCAATGTACCCATCTTGTTTGCAAATGGTTATGAATGCATTCCCAAAAACATGTTGTTGTGCTGTACAGGCCCAGGATTGACGTATATATGAAAGACACTGACCAGAAATTCAGCACAGAGTGAGCCAAAAGTCGGGTCTTTGCAGAAGAGCTTGCTAAAGCCAGTGTTAGTTACTTTTGCTTGTTTTGTAATGTCATTAGACCTCAGTTGCCCTCAAATGTATTTCTGAGACTTGATTCAGGGTACGTAATGATGCAATTTATCACTTATGCAAGTATGAATTCCTGTGTAGCATAATACCGATGATTTTTAACCAGGCTTTTTAACCACACTGTCGTTATTTTGTTTGTTTTTTGTTTTTTTATTTGCTAATTTGTCATGTGAAAACTTGCATATCCTCTCTATTCTGCCCTTGCCCCTTGACTGTAAAGTCAAACTGTAAAGTTGAAGAAGCAGAGTTGAAGTTGCAGTACAAACTAGAACAAAATCCAAATGTAGTGCGCAAATGATTTGTCTTGATGAATGGAAGTTCCTGACCGAGTCTGGAATTGTGTTCAACTTGCATTGAAAGGCACTTCTTTCTTCTGTGTTTAAAAGAGGCCATTCGCATAATGGTCAGTCATTAGCTCGTACTCAAGTCCTTTAGTTCTGTATATTTCCCATCAAACTTTTCCTAATATTCAAGTATGTATCATCTCAAATAAAGTATCAATGGTTCTGTTTTTGTGTTTTGAAATAAAATAAAACACACAAAGCTCAACTGTAGTGTATTTTGTGCTTCTATTCTATCAAATGGTCTCATTTCAACAGCACAAAAAGTCTAAGGTGGGACTAAACTGCAACAATAATGATGACTTGCCACTCAAAATAAGTCTTGAGAACCTTGGTGGGCCAGGAAACGCTTAGGGTCTAGCTAAAGGCATGAGATTCATCTTAAGAGAAGATTGTATTTTATTTTAAAAGTATTTAAACTCCACAAAAGACTCCACTGACTCCGCTGTCAGCATCCAGCAGCCACTTGATGAGCGAATCTGTTGCATTGGGTCTGAGGGTCTGAGGGTCTGAGGCTATGAAGCCACTCAGACCTTCCTTAAACATACATCTCCTCCTCCATTGCCCCCCCTTCCCTTTTAACCTGATAGCCCCTCCCACATTAATTCTGGGTCATACCATTATTCAGTCTGGTGGTGTGATGATGTGTGGTCCTTCCTTAAACATACATCCCATCCTCCACCAAACTTTACACTCAGCACAATGCAGTCAGACAAACACCGTTCTCCTGGCAACCCAGACTCGTTCATCAGATTGCCAGACGGAGAAGCGTGATTGGTCGCACGTCTCCACTGCTCTAGAGTCCAGTGGCGGCGCTTTACACCACTGCATTCCACGCTTTGCACTGCGCTTGGTGATGTAAGGCTTGGATGCAGCTGCTCGGCCATGGAAACTCATTACATGAAGCTCTCTACGCTGTTCTTGAGCTGATCTGAAGGCCACATGAAGTTTGGAGGTCTCTGTCATTTTACGTGGCCGACCACTTCGTGGCTGAGTTGCTGTCGTTCCCAATCGCTTCCACTTTGTTATAATCCCACTGACAGTTGACTGTGGAATATTTAGTAGTGAGGAAATTTCACGACTGGACTTGCACTTGCACAGGTGGTCCGATCACGGTACCACGCTGGAGTTCCCTGAGCTCCTGAGAGCGACCCATTCTTTCACTAATGTCTGTAGAAGCAGTCTGCAGGCCTAGGGGCTCGGTATTTGTGGTATGGTGGTGGTAAGTTCTAGCACACCTGGTCCTGTGTTGTTGACACAATTTGATGCACAATCATGGTTTATTTGCTGTATTTCACATATTGGGCAAAAATAAAAGTTAAAATGTGGCCCTTTCAAAAGTTACAGCACATTTTATATGTAATGTTTTTTTTTCCTATATGTAAATCTCATTATCTAAAATGTGCAAAAAATGCCGGTACAAATGCTGGCAAACGAGTTGAACGACATCCAATCACGTTGCTGATGTGTGGAATGGTCACCACTTGGGTCACCACACGTTTAAACACATTCTGACCGGGAGAGAGAATGGTTGATACAAAAAAACAAGTTTAAAATTTCAGTGACACTTTACTGTAGGGCAAAGTTCATAAGGCTACATGACATGCACATAAGCTTTCCATGACAACTGACATAACCCTACTTAAATGTTTATAAACGCTTATTCCATTAGGCATCATCTGTCATAAAGGCTACTTTAGCTAACTTTGATCAAAATTGGCATATACAACCTTTATAGCAAATGATGTCTGTTGGAATAGACAAATGTTTATAAACATTTATGTAGGACTATGTAGGTGGTTGGTTAGTGTAGTGGTCAACACCTCTGCCTTCTACACTGTAGACTGGGGTTCAATCCCCCACCTGGGCAAGCACCCTACACTATACCAATAAGAGTCCTTGGGCAAGACTCCCAACACCGCCTTGGCCTCCCTGTGTAAAATGATCAAATTGTAAGTTGCTCTGGATAAGAGCGTCAGCCAAATGCTGTAAATGTATAATGTTGGACTATGTCAGTCGTCATGGCAAGCTTATGTAGATGTCATGTAGCCTTATGAACCATACCCTACAGTAAAGTGTTACCAAAATTTCTATGAGGCAGCTATGCAGCTTCCCCTCTTTGCATATCAACTTGCCCTCAGAGTGGTTAGCTGTGGGCAAGTCTCACTTAAAAGAAAACACAATGTTAACAAATCCTGTGCATTTTGAAATATGTGAATAAAATATAAAAATACAAACTCCGTTCAGAAACAAGCAGATACGGGCCTTTACTGCGTTCAGATTAGTTTAGGCTTAGACTTAGATTCTGTGCCACAGTAGTGACGACCTATACACAACCTATTTCTGCAGGTTGAGAGACGTTTTAGGAATGCATTTATGAAGAAGGTTTAGGTGCCTACTGATTTCTAACGTTTTTTAGCAATGTAGCTTTAGTACTACAACAAAGAAGCAAAAGTTGGACACCAAACAAATGGCTGATGAAGTACATCTGAGGTAAGTGGAACATTTGTAAATATTGTAAATTAAATTTTTAGAAATTTGTAAATATTGTAAATTAAATTTTTAGAATTTTGTAAATATTGTAAATTAGATCTTTCGCTGAACTGTTCCTTTCATTTTCATTAGCTGAGCTGGTGCGAAGAATGCAGCTCTCTGAAGATGAAGTGAGTGAATGGAGTGAAAGAATTAAAGAGCAATTTTTCAGAGCATTTTCAAAGTGAATTCCAATATATCATATATATATATATATAATATAAATGAGTTCCCATATACCTAGAAATGAGGTCTCATGACATGCAGTGAGATAGTTGAGCTCTTGTAACGTGTGATTCTTTCATCTATTGTCGGGGTGGTCTAAAGTATAGGGGCCTTAATGGATGAGAGGTCTCCCAGCGGCTAACTGCCATGCTTGACATCTCTCAGACAATGCAAGAGGAGTCATAAAACCTCTGAACTCCCTTCTATGAAGTGAACCTCTCTGAGTTACAGTGCATTCCAACAAACCATGGTATTGTAACTGGCTCCGGTGCTTTGTTGCTTTGAGCCTGATTAGCCTGAAATGGGCTCAGTCTGATTGATTTGTGAACATGCTAAAAGAAAATGTGGCACACATGCAGAAATTTTAAGACTATGAAAGTATAAATATTTAAAAGTAGCAAGATAATGAAGAAGAAACATGAGACTATGAGCCAAGACCTGAACCCTGATGTAACAGCTTGGGAACTCACTTGTGGTAAAAAGTAGCAATTCATCACTACAGTCATATACATTAATGTGTATTAGGAATTTTTCTGTATTTGGCATATATTTTTGGGCAGCAACAAGCTACAAGCATACATTGGCTGCTTTCCACCTTCTTTATTGCCAAATGCACTGTAGATGCCAATAAGACTGCTGCTTGTGCACCTGCCTACTATTGGACCTTCCTGCGCTGGCTCTGTCCTCCAGCCAGGCTCTGCCATTGAACCTCTTTACTCTGCCTTGAATGCTGTCTTTTTGCTGCCCATCTTCTCGATGCTGCTGCCCTTGGAATGCCTCGACCAGGGTTGATCTCAATTGCTAGGGGGCAATTCCACTTCTGACACCAATGTGGCATCAGCATAGAAGAAGATGAGTGCTCTTTCATTTCTACAGCAGCACTGCAAAGCACTACTGAACAGCGGAGACTGTAGGCAGGCCATCAACAGCCATGCACTTCACCCTGATGGTAGGCACCAACACTGCTCCAACTTGTCCATAGTCAAGCACAAAACAATGCCTAAAACACATACATACATGAATAATGTCATCAACACAACTATTTACAAGATATGTCTCTCTCACCGTTGCATGTCAGCATGTTCCGCACTTGCTGTCCTGCACGGCCACGTCTTTTGCACATCCATGGTGAACGAGCCATTAGCAACATGCTACAATATGCTAAATAAAGTCTGGTCTCTGACCTTTGCAAACTTAAAATAGTACCTGTATGTCAATCGGGTTATATAGTTTGCAGAAAAGTGCCAACAGAATCAGAAATTATATTGTTAGTACAGGGCACAAAGATAATCCAGATGGTCCTCATACCTGAGTTAGTGCTCTGAGATTATCTACGGAGGAACCAGAGCATGAAAACTGGAACTAGATTAGCTGGAAACCAGCCCGCTCGGAGTTGAATGAGGTTGGATAGGAAAGCAGGTCAGACGGTGTCTGAGCATTAGAATCATCATAAAGCCCAGACTTCACTCTGCCTCCTTCTTTACACCTGAATGCTCTCATCTGCTGTTTTCCCTCTCTTCTCCATGAGTGCCGTGCTTGCCCAGGCGTCCGGCCCCCCGATGCTGTGGAATTGCAGTAAAGGTAAAATGTCAGTTCTGCCTCGGTGGACACGCCGTGCACTCAAAGTCATTATTAGAATTGCTTGGAGTGAGGCGTGGGCTGATGATTGAGGCTTGAGAGGGAGGCACTAGAACAGGACTTTGACATGAAAGAGAGTGAACACAAGAGAAGGCAAGCAAAAGCTAAAGCTAATTTGCAAATAAGAAGAAAATGAAT